>NC_141055.1:7559100-7581600 GCF_041138505.1 Cibotium barometz
ATGAGGGCCGAGAGGGCCAAGATCCCGAGGTAGTAGGAGCTCAGGTAAAAGCGCTAGAAAGCTCTACTGTAGGCTGAGAAGGCTGTTGTCCCAATGATATGATGTAGATATAAAACACTGATGTACTGTAGACGAAGGCTGCTCTGCAGAGGTGAAGTATAGCTCCTAAGAATAAGAAGCACAAACGTTGCTGATCCAGAGAGGGAGGACGATAGTAGCTACAAGTATGGCATAAAGTAGCTGCAAGTATGGCTGATAGAAGTTGTAGGTATGGAGTGAAACATAGACTGTAGAGGATGGAGCACCGGCACCAACATAAGGTGTTAAGTGATGTGTAGCCTGCAGATGAAGAAACACCAGCCAGCACAGTAGTAGATATGGAGTGATGCGCTACCTATAGATGAAGAAGCATCGACTACAGCAGATATGGAGCAATGATGTTCTTATGTTGTGTTGTTGAATTATGATGAGTTTCTTATATATATGTTGTAGGGCTACTGGTCGGCCAAGGAGAGCTATCGGCCACATCACAGCAAAGACAAATAAATGCCAAAAAAGACCCTTTTGGGCTAGATAAAATAGTGAGTTGGGCATATTTTCATGCCAGGGGACCATGAGAGAAGATGAAAAAGGGGTTAAAGAGGATCATGAAGAGGAATGTGGATTTGGTTTGTCGAGGGTGTAGATCATGTGCTCTTTGGCATGTGTAGAGTCTTTTAAGTTTGGGCGGTACTATGCCACAATGCAAGAGGTTTTCACATGCATGAATGCCCATTTTTGGGTTTTCATTCACACATGTGCCCCAAACACAAAAAACAGAATGCTATGCAAAGGGAATGCAAGATGGTAAATGCTATGTAGTGGGTTTTCACATAAGCCATGCCCTCATGGGGTTTTCACTGACTCATGCACTCGATACAACAATGATAAAAATCTAAAAGGAGAGGATGGTACCCCTCTCAATATGCGGAGGGTGATGGTGGAGGACCGATGCCAATCCATTCACAAAGATGCCCGAGAATGGGCCGGTTTGATAGACTTTGTAAGGATATTGGCATGGTTGTCCGCCATAGGAATGTACTGGACCCTGATGGTACCAAGCTCAATCTGTTCCCTAGTAAAATGTAAATGGACACTCACATGCTTGTTACAGTTAGAAAAAATAGGATTGCCCCAGCATGAGCAATCACACTATGACTATCGACAAAGATGGTAGAAGGGGTGCCAATGGTAATGCACATCTCCGCAACGAGAAGCTGACAAAGATACATAGCCTCAATGGTGGTGGCGTCATAGAGGGCCTGGTACTTGGCCTCAGCGGTTCTTGCTAGACTAAGAGAAAGGGGCAGATCCAAGGGAGTACAAATAACCACCATGAGAACGCCGAGAATTGATATCATCAGCCCTGTTGGAGTCCGTATAACCACGCAAGGTGATCCCACAACTATAGTGAAGTCCAAACATATAGGTACCTGCTAGATAGAAAACAACCCTCCTCGCCGCTGAACTCCAATGTGGCCCCTTAGGAGCATTGAAATACTGACTTAAAATGGATGTGCAATAGGAAATGTCAGGTCGAGAGTTTGTGAGACATATGAGTTTCCCAACCACTTGGTGGTAGGCTGCTTGCTCTTCGTGTAGAGGTAAGTCCTCTGCCTTTGATAGTTTGATGGTTGGATCCAATGGGGTAGCCACAAGGATATAGCACCATCAGGAAAGTAGGAAGTAATGAGTTGAAGACAGTACTTTTGTTGTGACACATAAAATACCATATGTTAGACCACCTCCATCCCAAGGAAATATGAGAGAAGACCAAGATTAGTTATCTCAAAAGTTCATCTCAACTATGCCATGATATCAACCACTTTGGCATGATGTGATCCAGAGATGATGAGATCATCGACATACAGCACTAGATAGCAAACCATCCCTTGATCTGTGTGGATATAGATGTTGGAATCACAGTGAGATGGTTGAAAACCTTGGCTACATAAAAATTTGTCACTGTGATGATACCACGCTCAGGGGGGCTTGCTTAAGCTGGCATAAAGAGCTTTATGCAAGCGGAAGACTTTGTCCTCATACCCATGGAGTAGGAAACCCGGAGGTTGTTCAACATAGACCTCTTCCTTGAGAATGCCATTTAGAAATGTACTCTTGACATCCATCTGATAGACTGGCCATGTGTGGTGTGCAACCAAATTGAGTAAGAGACGAATTTTCATCATTCGAGCAGTAGGTGTGAAGGTCTTGTCGAAGTTAATGCCTTCTTTTTTGGCAAAAACCTTGCACCACAAGCCGGGCTTTGTATTTGTCTAAGGTACCATAGGCTTTAAATTTGGTGTGAAAGATCCATTTGGTTCCAATGACCTTTTTATGATGATGAGGGCGATCCACAAGGGACCACGTGCCATTACAGTCAATGCTTTCGAGTTCTTGGTCCAAAGCTGGTTTGTTGGCTATGGATAGCATCTTTTCACGATGTTGGCTTATCATGTGCTACAAAGAAAAAGAGGAAAATGAGGCACAAGGAGTGGGCGTGGTTGATCGACGCGACGAGGACTGTCCAAGGGGGATCATGGGGAAGCATGCCAAAATCACGCATGGTTTGGTGGTACTAGTGGGTTAAAGGGTTCCTGGATGGCTTTCGGGAGGAGGAATGCTCCTTAAGAGGCAGAGTAATAGTTTATTGATTGGGTTCATGTGGCACATTCGAAGATTCTTTTTCTGATGGTATGGGCAGTGAAAGGCGAAGTAAATCCCGCTCATCAAAGACGATGTCTCGAGACGAATGAAGCCTTTGTTCGATCTTGGATGAAAAACTTTACAAGCCTTTGATTCAAAAGAGTAGCCTACAAAAATGAGCCAAAGTATCTCATTTTTTTTACTAATATCTCTTAATTTTTAACTAATAAACCTTATACTCAGTCAACTCTTTATCTTATGTGAGCATTTACTCATTTTTGGGTATTTTCTTTTATTCTTTGGATTTATCTCATCCCAACACTTGGATTAATCCAATTGGCCCATTAGAACCTTAATTGGACCATAATCCAAAAATTTCTCAAAATATAGACCCTTAGGGTGAGCTCCCTTATACCATTTTCAATTAATTCCTAATGCACATTGGAAAGTTCATTTTGAACTTCTGATTGAGGGGAATCCATTTTAGACATTGCAAGAATTTTTGTATCCAAAGATATCTCAATTTTGAATTACCTCTCTCTAGATATTTTCTCTCATTAGGCCAAAACAGGGTAAAACAAGATCTTTCTTCTATTTCAGAGAGGGGATGATTATAAGAACAGAAAGGGAGGTTCTTACACCTTTACATCTTAAAAGCTAGAGGGAGGAATCTTACACAGCAGCATTGATACTACATTGGTTTGCAACCAATCAGCGTCCTTCTTGCTTTCTTCCAAGCGTCTTTCATTGTTGAGCTCTGTGCGCATCTTGTGCATATTATCTTGTGCAGATTTTCGCTTGCCTCTGGTAGATCTGAGATGACTTCACATGAGCTATCCTCCTCCTGCTTGACTTTCCTTCTTTCTATTTTCTTTGTGTTTTGAATCCTCACCTCTCTTTTACTGATCCCAGTCCAGAGCTGCCTTCTTGGTTGTAAGCTTTAGGTGAGTGAGTCTAGATTATCTGCCGGAGTTATTACTATGCCAGATTCATTAGCTTTAGCCTTGTGACTACCAGGATGTCTTGAACCTCCATATGTATGTCATCCAACTGCATCATGTTGGCACTTTGCGGATTTTCTTTGAGTTGCATCAATTCCACCTATCTTTCCTCATCATGCTTTTTCTTCATGGCACATTCCGCCTTGGTGTGCCTAGGCTGTTAGCAATAGTAGCATGTGAAGGTGGTAAATCCACCAACATGTCCTTGGCTTCTTCTTCCGGAATAATTTCCACGGCCTCTCTTCGGGAATAATTTCCACGGCCTCTGTTCCCATACCTTCCCATTCCTCGATGTCTTCTTTTCTCTCCTTCCATGTTGTTCACCATGGGAGCTCTATTTTCATGTTGTACTATGATTGTACATGTTGGTGGCACTATGAATTCCTCCTTGAGGTGGCCTTCTTGTTTGCATTAAGAGAAGAACACTTTTTTTCAGAATTCTGAGCTCTTGCCCTTTTTCATCTCTTTCACCAGCTGCTTCACAAGTTCTTTGAGGCTCATTTTTTCCTTCACGGTTTTCTTCTTTTTGTCCTTCCTTTTCTTCACTGCCCACTGGAGTGTCATGTGAGGTGTTACTTGAATCGTCCTCCTCAGTTGTGACACTTTTCTTGGGCTTCCTCTTTTATCTTCTTTCTTGGCTTCTTTTTTCTGCCATTTTGGCTAGCTCGACCAGTTCCTCAAACTCCTCTTCAGTTTCAGCATGCTTTGTGCTACCGCCTGCATGGATGGTCCAACTTAATCCCTTGGACAAACCAATCTGCAACTATTTGCATTGAGAGTCGGGCTTGTTTTGCCACTCTCTGCCTTAAACTTAGTAGTTTTGTTGCATAGGCTTCTACATCCATGTCTTCTTATCGGAGTTCTCTCATTTTATCACAGAGTTGAGTTGCAGACTTTATCTTGCAGAATCTCCCCAGAAAAGCAGTCATAACCTCTTCATATGTCTAGAAATGGTTGTCTTGGTATCTTGATACTACCAACTCTATGGCTTTGTCTTTGAAGGCATTCATGAAAGCGTCTCTATGAATTTCACTCAACTCTGGCTCTTCCACATCCCAAGGTCTGGCCACTTTCCAGTACTGCTCAAACCTCCTTACATGAAAATCTGCATCTTTCCCTTTCTCACCTGAGAACACCGGGAAATTTTTGGCTAATGATGTCATGGCTCCCTTGAACCTTTTCTGAGGGTTTTGTTGTTTTGGTTGTTCTTCCAGATTTTGTTGCTCCACTCTTCTTGGGCTTTTTGGACTTGGACTATGCACAACTTTTGGCTCTTGTCACTCCTTTTCTTGGTCCAGATTATTTTTGAATCCTAACACTCCCTCTTGCTCGTATGGTGCTGTAGAAGTTTATGTACTATCTTCCTAGTTGGAACGGTGCGAGACACTCCTAGCTACTATGAGCTTCCTAGAGGGTTTCTTAGAAGGCATTACTTTTCTCCATTCTTAGGTTCCTCATCATGCGGAAGGCACCTAAATATATTTTTCCTAGTTGAATTTGGTGGTAAAAGGTTCTCCATAATGACTTTCCCAGAAAGTTGTTATGGCTTCCCGAGGACTTGTTTTGGGAGTTTATTTCTAGCCAAATTAGTTTGTGCAGAACTAGAACTTTCTTTTTCCAATATTTCCTTAGTTTGAAGGTACAGAATGCTACTCGGTGGAGATTTTTCCACTTTGCCACAATTTCCCAAAGAAGAGATTCTCAGCCTAGTTGTGGTGGAGGTTTCCTTCATTGGGGAGTTTTCCAACGAAGTTGCAGTAGTGTTTCCCTAACAGGATCGCCAAGTGTTTCTCGCTGATTTCCAAGACAACAATCTGTGGTATCAGACCAGTCAAGCATTGCCGTGGGAGACATGTATCCACCCACTAGAGCTTCTAGATTCGAACACCAACACTAGAGTCCAACTACCTAGGAAGACGACAATGGGAAGGACCCAAGGGTGTCCTTACCTATCCATGAGTAGTAATTCACCCAACATAGAGCATCTAACATTTCAAGGTAACTTCCATAATAACCTTAAGACACCCTTTGACTTGGCTAGAATCCATCATGTGAAATCAACATATGGATTAACAATTTCTTGGTGGAAGATCAATCACCTATTGCACACACTAAGGACGCAAGCACTTTGTTGACCCCACGCCAGTTGTTTGGCAGACCCAAATATAGGTCGCATAAGAGTCCAACTCGAGTGGTGCATATCCTATCTCCTAAGGTATCACCAAATGTGGTGAGAATACTTGACCACACCTAGAGAAGTCCACATCTACCCTATTTACATGCCAATCAAACCAAGGTGGTCCTTGCGTAAGTTCTTGTGCATGGCAGGCAAAGGGAGAATTTATAACTTCCCATAGATTGATGGCCCCACACTGCTCTCACCACCATGAAGATGTAGCTTTGAATGAAGAACTTTAATGATCTCTAGTGCGCTAAGGTCCCCATCCATGTCCCTTCTATAGTAACCACATGATGATTCATCCAGCTCATCATCCTCATTCTTGACAAGGTTCCCAAGAACTAATGGACAAGCAAAGAGTGGATGGTCTTTGACCCCAATGAAGGCCCCAACTTCTGCTAGCCAATAGATATTTACAACATGATTAAGTACTTTTATGGCCATAGGGTGGTCACTTTCGAAGATATGTCAGGATATCGGTTTGCACCCTTTAATACCATACAACAAAATCAGCATTTGATACCATGTGACAATCCGGTTGTTGGTTGTCTCCCAAGCCCTTCATCATGTCCTTTTATAAGACTAGCAACAGTTTCTTTAGAACCAATATGGCTTGGTAAGTCTCACCCATGTCTACTGCTTTCCAATTCTTTATTGGTCCCCAAAGTTGGTACAGAACCCTCATCCAAGCGTGCTACACACACAAGCCACATGAAAAGAGAATCGAAGAAAGAAGAAACAATTTAAAAATAGTTTGTTGGAGTTTTCTAGAAGAAGATCCTACATCAACACCATCGTTTTAGTCCCATGCCCATGCTCGACACATGTAATATACACATGGGATCGGTATTTAATAGACACAACATCTAGCAAGAAAAGGAACTGTCATCTCATACACCTGCATTATTAGGCTGTTGAGAGATGTAATCACGTTGTTGTGTGTATGTGGGAGAGCACCCTAGAGGTGCAAGATATTGTGGTAAGATAAGAATGCCACATGTGATATTGTTTGGTGTGTGAGTGTTGACCAAAAGAGTGGAAAAGGAGTTGCCACATGGATGATGATGTGTAAAGTGGGATAAGGCTAGAGGGCCTATATCATTGTATGGTTCAATTACGATATGCAATAGAGCTTATATCTTGAGAGTGCAATCTCTCTCTCTAGTCATGGAGTTTCTTATGTGGTTTAACCCACCTTAATTTTATGCTTAATCTCCTGTGAGACTATCACCATGATCAATCCCATAGTAGGATTTTAACATGGTATCAGAGCTTGGGTGGGCTCTTGGTCATGGTGAATATCTATATATATATTTTTTAATTATGTGGTTATTTGATTAAGCATTATTTTCAATTCATTATAAAAAAATTAAGCACACTCATATTATCATTTGGATTTACATTTGTGAGGACTTGAGAGAGATTTGGAGCTGCCATTCTTAAGTTTGAGAGAAGATTTTCAACAAGGAGGTTCCATAGAAGGTGCCCACCAAGAGAGTTGCAAATGGGAGTTTTGCAACATGGAAAGCCTGTTCATCATCATAGAAGCTAAAAATGGAGATTTCAGCAAGTATGAAGGCTATGGAGTCTTCAATATCATCAAGGAGAAGCTGCCAAGGAGATTTGTGAAGGTATTTTGGTGTTTTTGCCTCTAATTTAGTGTTTGAGCATGGAAGAATGCTCGTATTTGAGAAGGGTTGCTATGTTGGGATTTGTGAATCCTATGGTTCTTTGCACTTGGGAAAAGAGCATGTGTGGAGCGTTGAGATTCAAGCTCGATGTCAGTGTGAGCCAGCTATGCTATGTACTGGCAGATTAGGTAGGAACATGTGTGAGACATAAATGACCGCGTGTCCAGCTGGTCATAGTGTGTGGACATTAGCTAGGGTTAGTAGAGTGTGGACACAACTCATTGTGTGTTGTGTGGATTATGGATTAGTGCATTATGCTTTGTGTGAGAGTGGACATGGCTTCCCTCTATGGTTAGGGTTTGTAATATACATTAGGGTTTGCTCCTATGTGTGTGTCTCCTCCCCCTCTACCGTTCTTTCAACATGGTATCAGAGCCTTGTGCTGTTTATTAGGGTTTATGAGTGAGTGAGTGAAGAGGGAGAAGAAGCTGTGAAAAGAAGCTGTGAAGCTTGCCATTGGAGCTGTGAAGCTTGGAGCACACTAAATACTATCAGATCTGAGAGCTTGGCCTACCGGGTAAGGTCTTCTAAACATCCTTGAGCGGATTGCAGGTGATACAGGCAAAAACAAAGCAAATCAAAGCAAAGAAAAATTCTGGTTTTTGGAAGCTTTCCATTAAAGCTTGGGAACATTGATGTATGGTGGAAATACATGTAAATCTGGCAAAAGACATATGTATTTGACAAAGAGGGATGTATTGGCAACCCATGTGCAAGCCTTGAACAAATTTTGGAGCAATTTGAATGCATTTCAAAGTGTGAAAAACTCTGTTTTTGAGCTCTCACAAAACAGAGAAAAAGGAGTCAAAAACTGAAGCATTTAGAGTGTGTTTTTGGTAAAAATTCAACCATTGGTGGATTGCACACATACCCAAGTGTGTTGGGGACTTGTTTAGCTCATCAATTAGCAATCTAATCACTCCCAAAGGCCTCATTTGCAGGCGGCGCAGCCAGAACAGAGGAAACAGAGCAGTTTTCTGATTTTTTACCTACGAGGAGATCAAATTCTCATTGGTTGCTTCGTCCCTTCCACAATTGCTTTAGCAATTGGATGCTATACACTTTGGAGAAGAGGGCTATGTGATGTTTTTGGTCAATTATGCCTAATTGAGCTGGAAATGAGCTAATTAAAACAGGCTGTCCACTGGTTGCAGAGAAACATGGTCATTTTAATTGAGCAATTAATCCTTGGTCTTATACAATTGGATAAATTCCTCTTACATGGAGTTGATGGACACTATTGCTAAGCTAATGAATGCCTGGTTGCTCAATTTGGACAAATATTGAAGGAATTAGAGCAAATTTTCTACTGGTTTTTCTGGTTTTTCCAAAAACAGAGAAAGGGGTTTTCAAAAATTGATATGTACACATGTCAGATGGTGTTGATACTCTACATTGAGGTTGATTAGGTGTCAATGCAAGTTGCCCATACTTGATTGCACCATTACATTTTGATTTGGAGCCTTGGAAGGCGTGTCAATTCAGGGTATCCTGGACTGTGTGAGTCAGTTCATCTTGGATGATTACAGGTTGATTTTCTACATCTAATTTGAAGTTTGTTGGCTACCTTGGAGTCTCTGGAACATTCATTGGAGTGTGGTTGAGCTGAGGAAGGCTCATTTACAGATTTGAAGTTTTGCGGAAGGTGCACATTGAGCAGATATGTCGGATAATCCAGTTCAGATTGTTGGTGAAAAGCTGGATAGGAAGAACTTCCAGGCATGGAAGTACAGGATAAAGAATTTCTTGAAAGGGAAAGGATTTTGGAATCTCATTACAGGTGCTGAGCCAGAGCCTGAGCTACCTCGACAACCTACACAGCACAGCAGCTTATTGCTCATAAGCAATGGTCAGAGAGAGCATTCAAAGTGCTGCATTATTTGTCTATATGTATTTCTGATGCTATGCTCATACACATACAGGATGCTGAGAATCCCAAAGATGCATGGGATACTTTGGTTAAGATGTTTGATACAGATACGAGTGCTCGCAAGTCTCAGTTGCGAGACAGCAGATACATAATGTGAAAAGGAATAAAAGGAGCATACATGATTATGTGCAAGAAAAGAAGTTTGCAGATGCATTGGCCACAATAAATGCCCCCATGCCTGATGATGATTTGGTGGATATTACCTTGCGTGGTCTTGGCAAGGAATACAAATCTTTTGATACATCTATCTTAGTGAGGAGTACAGGTCTACCCGACTTTGATGAGTTGGTTTCACTCTTGTTGGTTGAGGAAATCAAGCTCAATGATTCATTTTTGGATGCATCTACTAGCCATGATGATGGCAGAAATCAGGCTTTCTACTTGCAGAGAGGCTTTAGAGGCAGGGGGAGATTCGCATCACGTGGACGTGGTGGTAATGGTCATGGATGGCAGGACATGCCTCCACAATAGAATTTTCAGTCTTCATATGGTGCTCGAGGTGGTCGTGGATATGCACCTCAGCGAGGCAAAGGTAACCCCCGTGGAAGAGGACGTTGGCAAGGCCAACAAAATTCTATGCAAGATGTGGAATGCCATTACTGTGGCAAATATGGTCATATGGCGAGAGATTGTTTCCGCAAACAGAATGATTTGAGAGGGGGAAGAGCACAACGTGGTGGTCATTATGGTGGAAATTATGCACAACATGGTGGAAACTATGCATCAAGCAGCAATGATGGCACAACAAATCATTTGTTTGCCATGAAGCATGTTGTGGGTTCTATGACGACAAATGCTGAGAATGATGACACATGGTATATGGACTCAGGAGCATCAAACCATATGACATGTCATGGTGAATGGTTTGAGCATATGAAGCCTATGGATGTAAAAGGCTATGTGGAAACAGGTGATGATACCCAGCATGTCATTACACATGTTGGAAGTGTACCATTGGTCATGCACAATGGTCAGACAAAGTCTATGTCTGATGTGTTATACGTGCCTTCTATCACAAAGAGCTTGGCCTCAATTGGTCAAATGGTGGAACAGGGATTACAAGTTTGTTTCAACGAGCATGGATGCTTCGTTGAAGATTTCAAACATGGATGTAGAGTGATTGCTAAAGGAAAGAAAGAAGGCAGATTGTTTAAGCTGGGGGATGCTGGAATTCCTGAGCTAAAATCAGCCATGTTCTCCAAAAGCAGGAATGTGGTATAGGACATTGATATGTGGCATAAGAGGATTGGACATGTCAATATACAGAGATTAAAAAACATGCAAACAAGAGGCATTGTCAGTGGATTGACTAGGTTCAAATATGATGGACATATGCATGTTTGTGAAGCCTGTCAGTTTGGAAAGCAGGCAAGGTTGAGGTTTCCTAGAGAAGGAAATATGAGTTGCAGGTCACTTGAGATAGTACACAGTGATGTATGGGGTCCTGCACAAAACCCATCTATCAAAGGCAGTTTATACTATGTTACATTCATAGATGATTTCAGCAGGATGACATGGATATACTTTCTCAAAGAGAAGAGTGAAGTGTTGGAAAAGTTCATGGATTTCAAAGCTTTTACAAAAAAGCAATATGGCTGTTGGATTAAATGTTTGAGGACGGATGGAGGTGGTGAATACACCTCAAAAGCTTTTGAGCATTTCTTGAGGAAGCATGGAATAAGAAGACAATTGACTTGCAGGTATACACCTCAGCAGAATGGTGTGGCTGAGAGAAAGAATAGAGTCATATGTGAAGTGGCTAGGGCGATGCTCAATGAAAAGAGCATACCAGATTACTATTGGGCAGAAGCATGTGCTACTGCAGTGTATATATTAACCAAAACACCTACAGTAGCCATTCATGGAAGCACGCCAGAGATGTGGCTTACAGGTTATAGGCCAGACATTGGACACCTTAAAGTTTTTGGATGCATAGCTTATGTACATGTGCCTGATGAAAGAAGAAGGAAGTTGGATCCTAAGGCAGAGAAATGTGTATTTGTTGGATATGCACAGGATCGAAAGGCATACAAATGTTATAACCCACAAACTAGACAAGTGGTCATCTCACGTGATGTGGTGTTTGATGAGCTTGCTAGTTGGTACAAAGAAAAAGATGAAGGTGTCATTGAGTCATTTGAGGCTGATGTGCATGTGAACTTGCCACCACAAGCAAGTTCTAGTTCTACTACTATGTCTGGGCCAGCAGCAGCAGCAAAAGCTGAGAGTAGCAGTGTATGTCCATGGTCAGGACGTTTGAGACATGAGAGTGTGAGCACTGGGAGTAGTGCTATGGATAAAGGCAAAAAGAAAGTCGAAGGAATTGGAATCACATGTTATGAGTCATCTAGTTCTGAGAGTTTCGATGAGGAGCTTGGCATACCTGTTTTACGCACACCTGGTGCTAGGCAGGATAGATATGTGCCACCACACGCTAGAGTTACAGGTGTACAAAGTGACCCGCAAGCATTGCGGAGATCCCACAGAGTCAGATATCCAGTTGACAGATTGACATATCAAGATTTTGCTATGCACTATGCATATATGACATCTATGGTGAAGCATGTGGAACCTACATGCTATACAGAGGCTATTGGAGAGCATGTATGGGAGAAAGCAATGGATGTTGAGATGGACGCATTGGTCCATAATGATACATGGGATTTGGTTGCATTACCAAAGGACAAGAATGTTATTGGATGTAAATGGGTTTACAAAGTGAAGTGCAAATCTGATGGTTCTATTGAGAGACATAAAGCAAGATTGGTAGCAAAGGGTTATGCACAGACCCAAGGATTGGATTATGATGAGATGTTTAGTCCAGTGGCTAAGATGGGCACAGTGAGAGCAGTCATTGCTATGGCTGCAGCTAATGGCTGGGAAATGCATTAGATGGATGTCAAGAATGCATTTCTAAATGGAGATCTACAAGAGGAAGTGTACATGGCACAGCCAGAAGGGTATGTACACCCTAGATATCCCACTCACGTATGCAGATTGAAAAAGGCATTGTATGGTCTAAAGCAAGCACCTCGTGCTTGGAGTGATAAGATGAGCAGATATCTTATCTCACTTGGTTTTCAGATTTCTATAGCAGATTCTTCACTCTATGTGAAGAAGATAGAGCATGGGATTGTTTTACTAGTCATCTATGTGGATGACTTGATTATCACAGGTGATCATGGTGCAGATGTGATGCATGTCAAGAAAGCTTTGAGTGGGAAATTTGACATGAAAGATCTTGGTGAGTTGAGATACTTCCTTGGAATTGAAGTGGTGAAAGATCATGCAGGTACATGGTTAGTATAGCGCCAATATGCATTGGATATGTTGGCAAAGTATGGCATGACAGGGTGTAAGCCTATGAGTACACCATTGGAGCAAAATGTGAAGTTGCGGGCTGATTATGGCGAGGAATTGGATGATCCTTCTATGTACAGGAAGATGGTTGGTAGTCTCATATATATGACTATCACACGCCCGGATTTGAGTTATGCTGTGGGGCTAGTCAGCCAGTTTATGCAGAGCCCCAGGAAACCACATTTGGATGCAGTGAGACGCATCATGAGATATGTCAAGACCACAGCACATTATGGTTTATTTTATGAGAGTGGTAAAAGCTTGGACATACATGGCTACACAGATGCTAATTGGGCAGGTAGCGCATATGACAGGAGGTCTACTAGTCGATATGCTTTTACACTTGGAAGTGCTGTGGTGAGTTGGAGTAGCAAAAAGCAACCTACAGTTGCTTTATCCAGTATAGAGGCTGAGTACAGGGGTGCAGCCATTGCTACTTGTGAGGCTGTATGGTTAAAGAGTCTCTTGACAGATTTATGTGAGCCTCTTGATGGCAAAGTTGTCATTCATTGTGACAACATGAGCAGTATACAGTTGGCAAAGAATCCAGTGTTTCATGCAAGGACCAAACACATAGAGGTCCATTATCACTTTGTCAGAGAGAAGGTGCTGGATGGTACAGTTGATCTTCACTATGTGAAGACTGATGAGCAGGTGGCAGACATCTTTATGAAGCCACTTAGCAGGGAGAAGTTTGAGTACTTCCGGACTATGTTGGGAGTACATGGGATGAGCTTGAGGGGGAGTGTTGAGAGTCTTGATATCCCAAGCTCATCTACATCTTCATCGGCAGTACATCATGAGCTTGAGAGGGACTGTTGAGATTCAAGCTCGATGTCAGTGTGAGCCAGCTATGCTATGTACTGGCAGATTAGGTAGGAACATGTGTGAGACATAAATGACCGCGTGTCCAGCTGGTCAAAGTGTGTGGACATTAGTTAGGGTCAGTAGAGTGTGGACACAACTCATTGTGTGTTGTGTGGATTATGGATTAGTGCATTATGCTTTGTGTGAGAGTGGACATGGCTTCCCTCTATGGTTAGGGTTTGCAATATACATTAGGGTTTGCTCCTGTGTGTGTGTCTCCTCCCCCTCTACCGTTCTTTCAATATGGAGGTGCATGCTTGTCAAGATGATGGCAAGTGAGATGGTGGAATCAATGGAGTTCACATGTGTGTGCATCAAGAAAAGGATGCACTTGTGGATGTTGCTCAAGAAGATGAGCAAAATGGTGTGAAGAGCCCTTAAAGTCTTTCACGTTGACTATGCACCTGCTCGTTTCTAAAGAGAAACCTTGTGAATAGAAGAACCTTTAAGAAGACGGCTGCATACCAAGAAGAGGAACATGCAATCTGGAGCTCTATGAGGAGCTATGGTGGATACAAAAAGATGAGGCACAAGTTGGGAAATTTGGAGCAAGCTAATTGAAGTTGCAAGTGGAGTAGCTATGGAAAACAATAAACTGTAGGGAAACATTAAAGAAGACAATGAGGCAATAGAAGCTATAACGAGCTAGAATCAAGGCAGACTGGATGAGTCAGTTCTTGCATCTTTATGGATTCAAGGAGATCACCCACCTAAACTAGCCACATCAGAAGAGCTTGATACATTAGCAAAGAGAAGCTCTAGCTATGGTGCAAATCTGGCAGCATAAAAAGCAGCTAATGAAGAAGATGAATGAGCAGAGCAAGTCAATAGTAAAAGTAACAAATAGCGAGTTCACACAGTCATGTAGTAAATGAAAAGAATTGAGTAAAAGCAGCACCAGCGTAGTAAGGAGATAGAGGCCTTGACCTCGAGCGCATAGGCAATGCAATCGTCTCAATAGTAGAAAAAAGCCATTGAAACAGCACTTGAACAGAGGAGGTCATGCAGGCAAAAGCAAAGCCTAGAGAAGAGAGGCAGTGGCTAGCATAGGGAATAGTGTCAAAAATTAATGCTGCAGAAAGCCATGGTAGTGCAGTATAGTGTAGAAAAGCTACACAGCATTGTAGAGCGGTTCTCTCTACCGTGCAATATAGTGCTCATAGAGTACTACCGATCAACAAATGTGTTAAGAAACACAATGTCAATCCGAGGACTCGACCCGATTAGTGCATGAAGGCTTATCCCTTGAGGGAGAGCTCACATACACGAACCACCACTTGACGATTCAACCATTCAACACCTCAATCAATCTCTCAATCCCTTAAATCCACTACACTAATCAAAGAGAACAAGCAATGCATGGCAATCTCTTAATCCCATTCAAACATTGATTAAATCTTAGCTTTCCCTAATGTTAGCAAACCCATAAGCGTGCATCTACTAACCCACAAGCTTAAGCAAGCATAGAATGTAACATTCACAAACGCACAAGCTCATAGAGAGAGTCTATCCATGAATAACTCATTGCTAATGAAGTGGGCAAGAGCTTGCATCAATGGAGACTACACACACACACACACACTACAAGCATGTAGCATACACGAGAAAGAAAGAAGCATTCAACTAATCATAGATTAATCTACTTCAATGATGCTAAAACAGATTAAGAGAAAGAAGTGGAGCTATATTCATTGGAGCTTGATGCTCATTAGAGTACAATAGAGAGAGAGTTAGAGAGTTTCCATAGCTTGAGAGCTCAAGAGCTTCACTCAATAGCTTATGAGAATGGCCAAAAGACGTCCTCTTTCTTTAGCTAACATCTCTTTTATAGAGATGCCACTAACCCTAACCCTAGGCCTCTTTCACACATGGACGGACAACCCCATAAGTGAGCCTTGCTTAATACACTTAGAACTCTCATTTAGAACCCACATTGGCCTAAAACGATTTACATTGCACTTCAACACAAAAATATGGAAAAATTATGTGCATCTTTATGTTCCCATGGCTCTCGGGGGGGTCACTCACAAAAAAATGTGAATATCACGTGTGTTCAACAGAAGCATAATTTTAATTTATGAAACTTACAAAAATATATTTACATAAGGGTATGATTTAAAATTTTTTCAAAAAAATTTACAGATTCATAAAGAAAAGGGGATATTATATAGATTAAAAAATTCACAAATAAGGGATTTAAAATATAGGCCTTGAACGCACGCGATAGGGATATTTTACATATAGTGACCCCCCCGAGCCATGGCTACAATCCCGCTCTCTCGCATTAATTGCTTTCGGCCTCCTTCCATAATTCGTGTTCCCGTGAATGTGCTTCCGGCCTCCTTCCATAATACGTGTTTCCATGAGTGTTCCCGTGGAACATTCCCCCCTTCCTAAATCATGCATGTCCTCGGGCGCGGTAGAAACAAAAGCTGCAAAAAACAATGGAAGACAAGTAAAGCCTTTTATTGAAAAAAACCAGCAATGACAATCTCACACGTGAGCATGCAAGTGAAAGGCTGATTAGAGTTTTAAAGAGTGCTAAAACTAGTGAGTAAAGACTAGTCAAAGTGAGACTAAGTGGTAGATAGTGCTATGCAAAGGCAAGTATGCTTGTACAGTAGCCCTACAACATATATATAAGAAACTCATCATAATTCAACAACACAACATAAGAACATCATTGCTCCATATCTGCTGTAGTCGATGCTGCTTCATCTATAGGTAGCACATCACTCCATATCTACTGCTGTACTGCTGGGCTGGTGTTTCTTCATCTGTAGGCTACACATCACTTAACACCTTATGTTGGTACCGGTGCTCCATCCTCTACAAGCTACGTTTCACTCCATACCTACAATTTCTATCAGCCATACTTGGAGCTACTTTATGCCATACTCGTAGCTACTATCGTCCTCCCTCTCTGGATCAGCAACGTTTGTGCTTCTTATTCTTAGGAGCTATACTTCACCTCTGCAGAGTAGCAGCCTTCGTCCACAGTACATCAGTGTTTTATATCTACATCATATCATTGGGACAACAGCTTTTCAGCCTACAGTAGAGCTTTCTAGTGCTTCTACCTGAGCTCCTACTACCTCGGGATCTTGGCCCTCTCGGCCCTCATCCACCATCACTAGGACAATAGCCTTGTCTGCTCCTTTACCTTCACATCGAGAGATGGCAACCCTCTTTGCTCATTTTTGCTCCTTTACCTCGACATCGAGATGGCATCCCTCTTTGCTCATTTCTTCGCACAATAGCCTACCATCTACTTTGGATTGTGGCCTTCTCCGCCCTCAACATCACCACCACGGGACAGCATCCCGCTTTGCTACTTCAGAGTCTCACACCAAGATCTTGTACTAGATTTCATCATATATACACTCACTCATTTCATGCTGTGTTGATTTGCTCTGATCGCTCATACATTTGGTCATTTCATCCTTTTTCCCTCACAATGCAACTATGATTTGTGTGAAGTGCTTGGTTGATGAGAAGGGGGCAGAGTCTAGCTCACTTGTTCTTGGGGAGTTAAAACAAGGGCTTTCTCTCTCTCTTTATTATTAAAAAATTTTGAGCACTCTCACTCTCTTCATGAATGAAAGAAAAAAGTGGAGCTCCCTCTCTCATGGTGTACAATGGAAGCCTCACCCAACTTGGAGCGACTATCTTCTTTTTGTTTCTTCCTCCTACTTGCTCTCCGCTTCTTCTTACTTTCTTTTCCGTGTTTTTTTGCTTCTCTCTCTCTCTCCTCCTTTTGTGCTTTTTGCACCCCTTCTCTCTCTCTCTCTCTCTCTCTCTCTCTCTCTCTCTCTCTCTCTCCTCTTTTTGTGCTTTTTGCACCCCTTCTTCCTCTTCTCTATGTTTCTCTTTCCTTTCTACCCTGATTGTTTCTTCTTTTGGCTCCTTCTCCTCCACATCCGCCTTCAGTTCCTTTCTTCCATGTCCTTCTTTTTTGTGTCTCTTGGCATTTGTTTCTTTCTTACTGCTCTTTTCTTTGGCTTTGTTGGCTTTCCTCCCTTCCTCTTTGCTTTTCTTTTAGTGTGTTCTCTTTTCCTACTTTTGGGGGAATATTTTTTTACAAGCAATTTCTAGCAAGCGATTTTCTAAAATCTCAATGTCTCATTCTCTTTCTAGGTCCACTTTTACTCTCTCTATAGGCCTTCTCTCTCTCTCTCTCTCTCTCTCTCTCTCTCTCTCTCTCTCTCTCTCTCTCTCTCTCTCTCTCTCTCTCACACACACACACACACACACACACACACACACACTCAATAATCACTCTCTACCTCTCCCTACCTCACTTTACCCCTCCATCTCTCACTACCTCTCCCTACCTCACTTTACCCCTCCATCTCTCACTACCTCTCCCTACCTCACTTTACCTCCCTACCTCACTTTACCCCTCCATCTCTCGCTACCTCTCCCTACCTCACTTTACCTCTCCCTACCTCACTTTACCCCTCCACCTCTTGCTACCTCCCTCTCTATCCACTTTACTCTACCCCTCCCTCCTCTCTCCACCTCTCTCTACCTCTACCTTCCCATCCTAGACAACTAGGTTCTTTTTCTCAAGGTAGGATCATTTTGGGGAGTCGGTGAGCTTGCCAATCAAAGTCTTTGCACCACCAACCCATGTTCCGCTTTTGCATCACTTGGATCATAAGTAATCCGTAGCTCGCCAGGCATACTTTCTGACATAATGAACTCACCCATGGAAGCCTCATATTGAACACATGTTTAAGCTCCTCGAGGTGGTTATGGGTGGTCCTTATATAGCCAGGGTTACTTACAACCTATTTGGTGGCACCTTTGGGAGGCTTTCCTCTGTGTCTACAAGTGTCTCGATAACCAATCCTACAGCATTGTGTCAGAAATCTCTTTTCCAAAGTCATCAAGAATTGATGGCCTTGTTTCCTAATTAACATTGATTACAACTTTTACTTTCCTTTTGGAGAACTTTGGGGAGTAAAATTGCCTGGATTACTAACTTCTGAAGCCTTGATTTGATTAACTGATACATCCAATCTTTAGTTATTGCAATTGTGCTACTTAAATCCAAATGCAACTTGTGAAACACTTATTGTCTCTTGTGTCCTAGTTCCTACACTGACTATTTGGTGGCATAGATAAAAAGTGTGAAATATTCCATATTTTACTTACGTAGTTCTCTCTCTCTCCCCATCCCTCTCTCTCTCTCTCTCTCTCTCTCTCTCTCTCTCACACACACACACACACACACACACACCACACACACACACACACCTACCCATGTCCATACATCCCTCCCTCTCTCTCTCTCTCTCTCTCTCTCTCACACACACACACACACACACACACCCATGTATCCACCCTACATCTCTCTCTCTCTCTCTCTCTCTCTCTCTCTCTCTCTCTCTCTCTCTCACACACACACACACACACACACACACAGCCTATATGTTAGAAGAGTTTTGATTCTTTACACTTAGTGTGTGAATAAGCTCTAGTGTTTGAGCTTATTTCTGTAAAAGTGAAAAATCAAGCCCAATTTTGTATGCACAACTATTAATAGATCCTTGGGCTATTTATTGAATAAAAATATTCTCAAAATACTCATGTCGTGGAAGTGGAGCTACACGCATGAGGGGGGAGATTGCACAACACCCAATAATGCTTAATGGTGATGGTGATGTTGATCTATTTATCTTGTTTTATGCTATGCTATGCTTTATCATATCAATTTGATTTGAGTTTATGCTTTAATCTTTGGTGTATTTATGACTTTTTAATTATTTCTTCAAGAAGTACATAAGGTCACGTGACAATGGTATTAGAGCTATGGGTCCTTGCACTTGAAGGAAAAAAATATCAAATCTCACAAAAATCCAAAGGATAAAGAAGACAAAGGCTTGAAGACTCTGGGAAAAAAGCTTGGAAGGTTCATGGGAATTTTATGGACCCTTGGATGGAGATTGGAATCAAAGGCTAGCAATTGATATCACCCCTTCTTGCAAAACCACTACTGTGGAAGAGAAACCACACGTAGTTTCACAAAATTGGTTTTGGTGGCAAATTAAATATGGTTTGGAGATCCATCTTTATGGGTGTATAGAGCAAGGCCTGAGAAACATTCTCCTACTCTTAGAATTTCGAATAGTGGTGAGGAGACAGGATTTCTATAATCAAGGGTTCAAGCTTTTCCTTCTCTTCTTCAATTAATAAGCGCAAGAATCCATTTCAATCAATTTAAAAAAATCATTTAAATTAAGCCTATGCTTAATTTTAATTACTAATTGCTTTTAAATTAGCAATCGTGGCATCAATGGTGGCAGCCAACAGATTCAACAAAATATAGGCACAGCGGATGATCTCTCTTCTGGTGGAAATGAAGGCGAAATTTTCTGCTCTCTCTCTCTCTCTCTCTCTCTCTCTCTCTCTCTCTCTCGGCAGGGTAGCATGGCAATTTCTTGTTGTTTTTCTCAGTTGTGCACAATGCAAGCTGAAGAAACGCTTTCATTTATTATTGTTTTGAAGCTTTAAATCTTCATAATATTATAAGCTTTTTTTGTAAAGCTTATAACTCTCAATGAGTACCTACTACATAAGCTTTAAAAAAAAGCTTATTTTGATACAAACTTAAAGCCTTGTCTAGCCTTCACAAAAAAAAAGAGAAAAAGAGAGGAATCTCTACAAAAGCCAAAAAAAAAATCAAGTGGACAAAAACTTTGACGGAGGCTTCTTCTACAAAATTCTATGGGACCTTCAACACTTCTTCAACGTGTTATTATTTGGATTATTTCGGCATCAGGCAGTTATTCTCCTAGTTATCTTCTACGTCTGACACATTCCTTGGGCAATATTTTCGAGTCTTTGAAGATTTCAGGAATGATGGTTTTTGTTGATTATTCAACATTAACAAATTATTTCTGTCACTTATCTTCATTATACGAGCTCTACTTTGCCAATTGCTCAAGTTCAAGCACATCAACGACACTTTACTACTCGACCGTGCATTAGATGAGCTCAATATTATTACTTCCGCAAATTTCACTTCTACGTTTAAAATTTGCAACCTTTATCTTTCCACATTCTCTCTTTCATCATGAATCCTCTGCCCCTTACCATTCAAGAGCAACTTTAGTCACTTCAAAATCACATTCTTGTTGAGAAAAAGTTGAGGATGGATCTAGAACACACATTATCCCGCAAAAAGAGGCATAGACATGTAATTCATACATCTTCTGACTTCGATGGTAATCAAATTTAGAGAATTGTACAAGCTACTCTTGGAGCTCAAGAGTCTACAAAAGAAAAGAAGATTAGTCTCACAAAGCTTTTACTTTTCATAATTTTGATGGCAAGAAGGACGCTCACACCATACTTGCTTGGATCAATCAACTAGATGATTATTTTTCAGGGGAGAAATTCTCTGAGAAGGAAAAAATCAAATGTGCCACTAATCACTTGGTGGACAATACAGCGTTATGGTGGAACATCATTAGAACCAGTAATAAGCGCAAACCCAAATCTTGGAAAGATTTCAGAAACTCATCAAGAAAGATTTCCTACCTTCATAATACAAAGCTAAGGCTCGACAATGATGGTCTATATTGAGACAACTTGACACAGAGAATATATCGACTTATGTGGATAGGTTTTGGCAAACTTTGTTACAAATACATGTAATCAATAAGATTCGCACAAGGATCAAAGAAGGAATTTCAAAGTAGGTTTGAAACCTATGATTCGATCAGAGGTGAATATGTTTCGAGACTGCATTCCCTTAGCTCGGCTATTTCATTAGCCTTGAATTGTGAAAAGAAAAATAGTTTCCCCAAAAAACCAATAACACCACCCCAAACCTCGACATCAACATTTTTGAAGCTTAAAACCTCTCCAAAATCATTTGATACATCTCTTAATAATGACCATAACATAGGTATTGACACCAAGGTAGATGATTCACAAAAAGCTAATAAACATGATTCAAAGAAGTGTAGCAGGTGTAACGAGATTGGACATTTCGCATTAAATTGTCCACGAAAGTCAAGGTTTATTTCACTTAGACTCAATATGATCGATAATGATGAAAAAGAACAATACCATGATGACTACTCTGACTCTTGAGGTAACATATTTATTTCATTTGAATATTTTTATAATAAATTTATTTAAGAATTTTTTGTACATTTTAAGGAAAATTTTTATGCATCAAAAGTAGAACTTCTTGGAGGAACTGACCCTTCCATTTTGAACTATACTCTATGAATTTTAAACTATGTATTAGTCTTGTGGTATGGGACACGAGATTAATCCTGTGTGAAGCACTCTGATGCATATTTATCTCTAGATTTGTGTGGGATAATTTCTAGTGGTATGGGACACTAGAATTTATTACACATAGAAGTCATTGATACAATGTCTGTTGTTATAATTAGAGAAGATACTTGAATTTATATATTATACGACAATTGATCTCCTTTGCTCGCAAATAAGCAAACATGCAACTGAGGTCACTTGCTTATCCAAGCAAGAGGGATTTGTTACATAATGTCCACCCTTTAGCTGTACGAGGACATCCATATGCTAGTATGCCATCCTAGTGAATTGGTATTGTGGGTGACCCTACATTAGATATTGGTTACCTAGTGTTATTGGTATAGCTGAGACTATGCTTGTTGATGGGTGTATATTGTTGAGGTGTAACAAGTAGTGCCATGCTTGACAACTATATTGTGGACAAAGTGAAACAAGTGAACTATGCCAGACAACTGCACATGGTCAAAGCGTAACAAGTGGTTTATGCAA
>NC_141055.1:8184100-8386600 GCF_041138505.1 Cibotium barometz
ACACACACACACACACACACACACACACACACAAATCAATAGATATTGAGAGAGAGAGAGAGAGAGAGAGAGAGGCAAACATAAGCACATGTGTTTTTAATGCAAATAAATTCTATGTGAATAAAAAGCATTCTTAGACCACTCGTATTGCCATGCAACTTACAGATGTTTGATTAATAAAGCAAAAAAACCTATTTATTTACACTTGTTTGATTAATAAAGCAACAAAACCTATTTATTTACAATTCAATCAAGAATGCCATACAAAGTCTAACAACAAGTGGTACTTAACTTAGCAAGGCAGCGTTGGTGGTGTTGGAACTGAGGGTGTTGTAATACTTTGAGTCGATATGGAGAATCGCCCATAACTCTTGGAAAAGGTATCGGTGGACAAGGGATGATGTATATATATAAACACACAAGCAGAGGAGTGTAGAGTAAACGGATATGTGGACACAGGATGTGTAAACGCCCATTAAGATTATTGGGGAATGTAGAGTAGAGGAGAGTAGAGGGTCATGTAATGAGGAGTAGAGGAGTGTAGAGTACATAGAGGGTCATGATATGTGTGTAATCCAAAGCTAAGGTCAAATTACAAGGACGTTAGAAAGACGAGAACCCAAGTTAACATTGTGGGGCGTGAGGGGGGTGCGGGTGGGGGTGAAAGAGCGGCAAAGGGGGCAGGACGCGTGGGAAGGTAGCCAGCCGTCGATACAAATGCCATGGAACACGTGGCCGCAATCGGGGAGCAGTCGGAGAGTTTCACCATCTTGGTAGTCAACCAAACAGATGGAGCAGCAAGAGGATCCGTCCCGCACCCCCACAGGCTCGGCACGTGCCTCCTTTTGGTTGTACACGAACCTGGGGCAGCTCTCCATTGCCAAAGCTCCATCAATAGCCGCTGTTGGCCACCCCGTGGTGCTGTCAATATGGTTATCGGGCCTTACTCTGCTGCTGCCGCCGCTGCCGCTGCCGCTGCCGCCACCTCCTCCTACACGTGCCAATCTCACCCTCACACACGCGCGTAGCCTCGCGCACACTCTCGTCGCACATACCATCAAGAGCACCATCAACACGAGTATCCCAATCAAAATCCCATAGCCTAGGCTTACCATCTCTATCCTCTTCCTCAACTCTCTGGCGTTTGGTGTTGTCATATCTCTCTCTCTCTCTCTCTCTCTCTCTCTCTCTCTTCGAAAATGGCCTTCAAAATGGGCCTTGCAACACACGCTTTCCTCAATAGTGGTCTTGAGAGTGAAAGTGCACTTATATATAAAGAACGCTCAAACAATAAAACACTTGCCATTGGTCTTGACCTTGAAAATGCTATTGCATATATAGAATGCTAAGAACAGCAGCCTGAAAATGCACTTATCTATAAAGAAGAGTCAAACAAGAGTGTTTTTTTTAATTAAGCATTTATAAATCCCAAGATATAAAGTTGTACAACTCTTGAGGGTACCACTAGTTCAGGTCATCATCAAGATATAGCTATTATATATCAAGATTTAACTTTACATGATACGACACTAGGTCTTCATCCCTTGAGCAATGACAAGGTCCAAATTGTATGGTGGCCCTTTCACAAACATTGTAGGTTACCATTTATAGTTAATATTAAGATTTAACTTTATATGATAGGGGCACTAGGTCTTGAGCCCTTAAACATTGTCAAGGTCCAAATTGTATGGTGTTGCTTTCGCTAACAACTTTTTAAAACCTTGCATTACAATGCGTGCTAACTAGAGCATAAAATTATCCAAAATTTTGTGTAGAGCTAACTTACACATAAACTCCACATAATGTATAAATATTTTTAATGACCTTTTATCGCATTTGTTAAGAAAGGAAAAGCGATTAAAATAGGAGTGAATTTCATTAACCTCCAAAAAATAAGAGTTCCATAAGCACATTTCTTCACGTCAAAAGGAAGCATTTCAAACTACACTTTTGTAAACATTATAGCTTTTTTTTTAAGCACACATCTAACATAAGCATGTCCTTGAATAGTTCCACATCACTTTAAAAAATTACAGCTCATTTATTACTATAGTGACATTAAAAGGTTCTTAAAAACGTATTCAAGCAAAGCTTAGTCATCAAATCAGAAATAAGAATAAGTCCCAAGACTCAATGATTGAATTCTTATAGAGAGTTTTCTGTTAAGGATATCACGCTTGGCTAAACATGTGAGAGAGAGAGAGAGAGAGAGATTAGAAGGAGGTTTTTACTCTAAGTGGTACAAGTTTTCCTCAAATATAAAAGACTAGAGCTAATGATGTGACCTTGGGTTCTTAGATAATGGTAATGGTATTCTAACATTGACTTTTTGTAAATTAAATTTATGAAGAAACATGTCATTACATCATTGGCTTTTGCAACAACGTGTCCTTGTTAGTTCTTTCTTTTATCTTGCATATAGTCCTTCGTATGCACAATGTTAAAATTTCTTTAAGAGTATAATGAAAGATAGGAAGATGTATGCTTATCTTTAACTTTTTAGGGTGAGACAAAGGGTGATTCACTAATAGTTACCATTTTGGTCACTTGGATAGTGAGATTAGCAAGCAATTTGTGGTGAGTTAGGGAGGTGATTGGCATAGGATTAACTTGTCTCTTAGAATATGATATTTTTAAGCAGTTATTTAAAGTAAGCTTGGGGTGAAGTGTGCAAGAACTACCTTAAGTTAAAGGGTAGGTTTAAAACTTTTAGGTGACACAAAGAAGCTTAAAAAAGTGCAGTCAATGCTTTATCCTCAGGATGGATGGTCCTTGATTGCTACGTGTGTGTGTGTGTGTGTGTGTGTACGTATATACATACATACATACATATATATATATGTATGTATGTATGTATGTATGTATATACATACATACATACATACATATATATATATGTATGTATGTATGTATGTATGTATGTATGTATGTATATATATGTATGTATGTATGTATATATATATGTATGTATGTATGTATGTATGTACACACACACATACATACATATATATATATATACATACATACACGTATATATATATATATGTATGTATGTGTGTGTACATACATACATACATGTATGTACACACACACACATATATATATATTATATAATATAATATATATATATATATGTGTGTGTGTGTGTGTGTACATACATGTATGTATGTATGTACACACACATACATACATATATATGTATGTATGTATGTATGTATGTATGTATATATATGTATGTGTGTATATATATATATATATATATATATATATATATATATATATGTATGTATGTGTGTGTGTACATACATGTATGTATGTATGTACACACACACATACATACATACATATATATATATATATATATATATATATATATATATATATATATGTATGTATGTATGTATGTGTGTACATACATACATACATACATACATATGTGTGTGTGTGTGTGTGTGTGTGTGTGTGTCATATGTATGACACACACACACATATATATATATATATATGTATGTATATGTCATACATACATACATAGATACATATGTATGTATGCATGTATGCATGCATGTATGTATGTATGTGTGTGTGTGTGTGTGTGTGTGTGTGTGTGTGTGTGTGGCAATAAGAGTGCTAGAAAAGATGGAGATTCTCATAGTGCAAACTCAAAGATGGCAAATGCAAATTCTTGAGTCCTAGACTTGTGTGGAAGGCCCAAGTCTAGGACTTGAGTCCTAGACTTGTGTCCAAGGCCTGAGAGTTGAGTGTAAGGCTCACTAATTCTAGGGCATGTGTACAAGTCTTAACACTTGGGTACAAGGCTTAATAAGTCTAGGACTTGAGCGAACCGAGGATCATGTAGACTTATGGAATGTCTATCTAGCTAACATATTCTTTCGAGACTAAGTCTTGAAGTCTTCCTTGCCTTTCGGATCTATCAGTCTACATGGATGAGATACTGCAAACTAGATGTGGAAAATTATGTTAGTATAAGTGCATGCATATGCCAGAACAATGTTTACATTGCCAAGTCCCTAAAAAAAACATTAATTCAAAGAAAACTTAACGTCATGTAGACTCCTTGGGGTCTGTGAAGACCCCACACAAAGTTTAGGGCTGATCAAAGCCATGCAAGGGCCTTAAGCTGAAGGCTCGCATGGTTGTTGAATCTATCATATTCAGGTCCCTACATGTGAGCCTTTGGCTGGGGCCCTTATAAGGCTCTAATCAATCCCAAACTTTGTGTGGGGCCTCTAAAAGCCTTTGATCAATTACAAACTTTGTGTGAGGCTCTACATGTGAGCCTTTGGTTAGTGCCCTTATAAGGCTCTAATCAATCCCAAACTTTGGCTGGGGCCCTACATGTGATCCTTTGGTTGGGGCCCTTGTAAGGCTCTAATCAATCCCAAAGTTTGTGTAGGGCCTCTAAAAGCCCTAGGGATCCTGCACATCAAGTTTTGTTTAAACTAAAGAAAATAACTTTTCATGAAAAGTTTCCCATAATTTACCTACTTGGCTTGATCCTACTCCTTCTCCACTAGTGCCTCGAGGTTGTTTCCTGAAATGGGCATCCCTTTATCACTCCCCATCATAGTGTTGCTATCAAGGCTAGAACATCTCCTCTTGCAGCCTCTCATTACATCCAAAATCTTGGTCCCTAGTGCTGCTGTCAAGGCCAGATCTGCAGCCTCTCATTACATCCAAAATCTTGGTCCCTAGTACTGCTGTCAAGGCCAGAACATCTCCTCTGCAGCCTCTCATTACATCCAAAATCTTGTATTTGGGAGCAACATTTGTAATAGATGCGTGGACTTGGATGATTCACAATAGATCATCCAAGTTGGGGCCATCGTTAGTGAGATCGATTTCATTAATAGTAGGTGTAGCATCATGTATGTTGAATTCAATGAAATCATCACGTGCATCCTGAAAAAGCATGCAGTATAAGTCGTCTTCGCTCATGTCTAGGAGCTCTAAGACATCTTGCATGAGCAAGTACTCCTCACCCTCTATGATGATGTCAAGGAGTCCCAAGACATCTTGCATGAGCAAGTAATCCTCACCCTTATGCTGTCTATAGGAGCTTCAAGACATATTGCATGAGCAAGTAATCCTCACCCTTATGCTGTCTATAGGAGCTTCAAGACATATTGCATGAGCAAGTACTTCTCACCCTCTATGATGATGCATGAGCAAGTACTTCTCACCCTCTATGATGATGGGTGTCAGGGATTCAAGGGGTAGGGCATAAAATTCAAATTATGCAAGCTACTAGATTCATGTACGTGTGATAGTTCCAAACTCTACTTAGCCTCTACTTAAGTGGGTTAAGATATCTGCTGGCTCTCGTCAAGCATGGGATGCCAGAGGTAGGGGATGGGCACGGAGCGGGTCTCTTCGAGAGCAGGTTTTGGAGTTTTTTTCTCAACCACTCGCTCTCTATATCTGTGTCTTCTCGTTCTTGTCCCCTCCTCCCGACTCCTAGCCTAGCCCACCTCCCTAGCCCAGCCCCTCCTCCTCCCCCCACCTCCCCCCCCAATGTGCCCTATCCTCCTCCCCCCACCTCCCCCCCCAATGTGCCCTATCCTCCTCCAACCCCACCTCCCCCAATGTGCCCTATCCTCCTCCAACCCACTTCAACCAACATACTCTCCCTCTACACACTCTATCTCCCTCCATCTTTCCCTCTCTCTCTTTCTCCCACTACACACTCTATCTCTCTTTCCTCTTCCTCATCCTCCTTCAACATGCACCCTCATGCTCTCTCCACCTTTGTTTGTTCCTCTCCCCTCTCTCTCATTCTCCCTCTTAACATTCTATCTCTCTCCCTCTCTTTATCTTCCTCCTTCAACACACACACTCATGCTCTCTCCACCTCTGTTTATTCCTCTCCCCTCTCTCTCGTTCTCCCTCTACACACTCTATCTCTCTTCCTTTCTTTCTCTTCCTCCTTTAACATGCGCACTCATGCTCTCTCCACCTCTGTTTATCCCTCTCCCCTCTCTCTCATTGTTAAAACCCTAAGATCTCTCTAGATAATTGTTATGCATAAACATGCATAACATAAATCAGGCATAAACTCAACCACCCAACCACCCCCGAGCCCAAGGGATGCACACATGAATTATAAATGAAATACATCATACCTCTACCTTGACGTCCCATACCTTGATGTCCCATACATCATACCTCTACCTTGATGTCCCATAACATCAAGAGGTATAACTCCAATCCAATAGCATGTAGCTATAGTGTGAAATAGTAGGTGAGTAGATATGGACCTCTACACAAGAGACCATAGCCTAAGCCTCCAATCCCCCAAGCCTCCCTTGAGTGTGCCCCATGCCCCTATTATATAGGAGGGCCCTCAAGTGACTCTTGACTCTCTATTTCCCATGTGTGACCCTTGGATGCCTGACCCTAACCTTAACCCTTAAGGTTAGTCCTAACCCATGCTCTACTAGAGCTTGTTCCCATGTTCCCATGCTCACAAGCCTAATGTGGGTTAGCCTCCTAGTACATGCACACATAATGTGCATATAACATACTTCCCCTCTCTCAAAACATTGCACTCTTGTAATGAAAAGAAGGCAGAACTATGCTAAACAATCTCAACCGACTCCCAAGTCAAATCCTCAATTTCCCTATCTTTTCACTTAATTTTAACCTTAGGGATTAGTCAACTAGAAAGTTTCCTTTCCCTGTTTGATGTGATGATCTTGTCCTCCACTTGTGCCATGAAGCCATCCACTCATTGATTGTGCAACTGAGGACAATTGCTTCCCAACAGGGGGGACTGTTATGATCCATGTTATGAGATGGATGATAGTCATGGTCATTTATTATTTGACGGGGACGCTCGAGTATTTTTACTAGTCAGTAATGGATGGATTTCCATGTGTGGGTGGACTCCCACGTGTATTTCGTGACATTTTGGTATTTGATTTATATTTTTTTATGATGCCTATTTCTCATGAACGTGTTAGGATTGATTGATGCGATGTCAATTGATTATTACTGACGTGGATCATGTTTATGAGTTTAGGTGATGAGGTGTGCAAGGGTACCGACTTAGGTGTTGCATAGTGCGAGGGTACCGATTTAGGTGTTGCATGGATGGTGGATCGAGTCGTGGTGTGTGAACGGATCTCATTATTATATTCACAATATTTTGTGGCTGTATGATGGCGTTTGATATTATTTTGACATCATTGTGATGTGTGTGTATGCAGGCATCAATTTATTGTACAGTATGCGTGGTGCGAGCACTAGTTGATTTATTTTGTAATGTGCATATGTGCACAAGTTAGATTATTGTATTAGAAAATTGTGCAAACCTTAGAAGGCTAATTTAATGGCAAAGTCCAAATATGGATGTGTACTCTATTTTTGGCTCAAGGCCTACTTTTGGAATATATTACAAATACCCACGCGAGAAGAAGCCCCTCACGTTGTGGGGGGGGGAGATTGCACCCAGCTTTGTGTTGATTGGGATGTTTTTCTTTCTCTTGCCTTATGTTTTGTTATGTGCTTTAATTTTTAATTTAATTCAAGTAGTTGTTTTAATATTTGATATAATTTATGAGTTTTTGATTATTCTCTTCAAGAAGAATAAAGGGTCCAATGACAATTATGGTCCATTTTTGAGTTATACATCGGATTGGCACGGTTGCGTTTGAACTTAAAACTACCTCCACATGTTAGAGTTCATCCAGTCTTTCATATCAATAGATTGAAAGGGAAACTGGGAGGTGAGGATAACACAGTTACTCCTTAAGAACTCGTTGAAGTCAAAGATTTATCCTATGTTCCACGTGAATCTGATAAGGTTTTAAAATAAAACCAAACAAGTGAACGCATGTGGAATGGATCTAAGTATCCCATTCCACAGAGGTACCTTCCACATACAAACACTGGCTGGTGAAAGATAGAAGACATAGATGCGTCTAGTGTAGCCATGTGAAACCAAACTAATGTCCCATACCATAGATTAATTCCACACGACACTACCTTAAGAACAGAAGTTTGAGACGGAGTAGCTAATTCCCTCTGAAACTTTCATTCCGACACAACTTTTCTTCTCTATCCTCAAATTTAGACTACAAATCTTATTCCAGAAATGAATTAGGTCGAAATGGAAATTCTTATCAACTTAAGATTGAAAAATAATCACTTAAATTACTGTGAATAACTTGATGAATTCTTGGGATCTATTTTTTATCTTAATCTTGTAATTGTCTAACTAAATTAAAAAATTATAATCTTTGAATAGGTTTATAATTCTTGAATTTGTGAATCTTACTTGTAAACAATGAAATCTAAAGGGGATCTTGATCTTAAACTTGAAATCAAAACTTGAAGAAAGATGGACATCTTGTGCCCTAGTTGATAGCAAGAACTTGATATACTAGTAATGAATCTTGGCTTGGATTAGAATACTTGAATGGACAAAAATTGAGAGATTAGTCTTTAGTTAAATCATAATTGCAATTCTTGAATAAATCTTGTTCTTAAGGGGTTTAAATCTTGTGGTTGAATATATCTTTGACTTAGAGCAATTCTTGGTCTAGAAAGAATCTTGTACTCGGATAGATCTTAAACTAGAACACCTGAAAATTTAGACAAAATTTTACTTGAATTGGTATAAACTTCGTAATTGTGATTGGCATACAACTTAAGTTTGGTTTCTAGTCACTTGAGAGCTATTCCTTTAATTTTCTCATCACTAGTCGATGGTTAAGCAATTGATAACTTGAATCTAAGACTGGAGAAACTTGCTTGGATCTTGAATCTTTAAATTGGTCTTAATCTTCTATGAAATGTCTAGCAGTCATTTTTACTTGAATTTGGGCATCTAGATCTTGAAGATTACTTTTGCTAATCTTGTCTCGATATCTTTCTAGTTAGGTCAGGGTGTCTAAAATTCTTTTTGGGAGCTAAAGTTTTCTAAAATTTTATAACTAGGTCTAGAAGGAAAGAATATTCAGAAGACAGATACAAAAGCAAACAAGAAATTGTATACAATAAATAATTTTTAACACATACCTCCACCTTTGGTTAATGTGTCGAGTGCGTTAACCTCTTTGGTGTCAAGCGTGTCCTTTGGTGCAATTTGGTTCTTCTTTTTAGTCGGGCAAGATTTAGCATAATGTCCCATCACCTTACACCTGAAACACTTGACAATAGACAGCTTAGATACGATGTCATTGGTCAGGCTATGCATGTCAGATACTTCTACAGCTTTAACGTCACGATGCTCTCGTTCTTGATTCAAAATAATATGGAGAGAATCAATCTATTCCTGTGAATAGTAGGACGGTGTGGATATTCACCCATTTCCTGACAATTAAAAGGAATAGAAAAAATTAAAACAAGAGAAAAGATAAGGTTTCTTATCTCATATGGAATGTCGAGTTAGATGTGTCCTGCAAAGTTAGCTCAATACACAAATGCATAATTTTTCAAGAAATAATCCATGTATCCTTTAATAATTAAAGCTTCAATCACTTGTGCAAAATTAAAGCAACTTCACTAAATGGTGTGGAGAAACAATCAACGTACGACAGATAGAGCAAGAGCCTTTATTTGTATATATTTATAATAAAATAATTTTACCTCTACTAGGGTGCGTTCAGCGCATGAATAGAGAAGGGAAATGAAAAATAATAATAATAATATGAAGCTTTTTTTAAATTAAAAAAAATTATAAAGCTTTATCACTATAAAGCTTTGTTAAAGCTTTATTCATCTACGCAGCGCTTTAATAAGCTTTTTTTTTCACAAAGTTTTTATAAGCTTTGTAATAAGCCCTCTTCAGTTGGAGAATTTCGCGCGGCCCAGCCCTACTGTGGAAGGAAGAGAAATAATCACAGTCGCCTTCTTCTTCTCTGAATGTGCAGCGCCCGGTGATGAAGGAGGGAGATTTTTTTAAAAAAATACAGCAACAAAAATATGTATATATATTATGCTGGTTTTATAAAGCTTTATCAAGGCCTTTATAAGTTTAAGCTATCAAACCCCTCCTCTTGAGTACAACCCGCAACGTCAGCACATAAGAAGAAGAAGGGAGAAGAGAAAAAATTCAGCGCCTCTTGGATTTCGTGCAGTCGGCCAAGATTTGAGGGAGGAGGAGAAGGATTATATATATATATATAACTTTAAGCTTGCCCATTTGTGCCCAGTGCATCAACTTAGGAGGAAAAAGTAAATAAAACCAAAAGTAATTTTTGAAAACAACTCTTGAACAATTCTCATCCCTCTATTATAGAAACTGAGCAAAGGGAAGGTTTAGCAATTTTGATTATGGCTCTCAACGCTCCTTTCCTTGCTCTTTCAATCAGTATACAGACAGATTAGGAAGAGGATTAGTGTGAAGGAAGGTGGTTTTGTGGTGTTGGGAAATCAACTAATGGTTTTCCACCTAGTTTTACCCTTTGGACAATAGATTGATGGAGATTGATTACCCAATGGAGATTGATGGAGATTGATTACCCAATGGTTAAAAAAAAGCTTTATTTCATCCATACACCCTAAACGTGTTCTTCTTTAATTCAAATTCAAGAAAATTACCAAAATCACCTCTGTTTTTGTCTCTTTCACCTTTTTGTCCACAAGTTTTTGACCTCCTTCAAGAAAATTTAATTACACCAAAGCTCTAAAATTCAATTACACCAAAGCTCTGATACCACTGTCACTGGGCCCTTTAATCTTCTTGAAGAGAATAATCAAAAACTCATAAATTATATCAAATATTAAAATAACTACTTGAATTAAATTGAAAATTAAAGCACATAACAAAACATAAGGCAAGAGAAAGAAAAACATCACCATCAGCACAAGGCTCGGTGCAATCTCCCCCCCCCAACATGAGTGGCGAGTCTTCTCGTTTGGATATTTGTGATATATTCCAAAAGTAGGCCTTGAGCCAAAAATAGAGTACACATCCATATTTGGACTTTGCCATTAAATTAGCCTTTGTCCTCAAGCCTTCTAAGGTTTGCACAATTTTCTAATACAATAATCTAACTTGTGCACATATGCACATTACAAAATAAATCAACTAGTGCTCGCACGCACACTGTACAATAAATTGACACGTGCGCACACACACATCACAATGATATCAAAATAAAATCAAATGCCATTATACAGCCACAAAATATTATGAATATGATAATGAGATCTATCCACATGCCACGACTTGATCCACCATCCGTGCGACACCTAAATCGGTACCCTCGCACTGTGCAACATCTAAGTCGGGACCCTTGCACACCTCATCACCTAAACTCATAAACAAAAACCACGTCAGTAACAATCAATTGACATCGCATCAATCAATCCTAACGCGTTCATGAGAAATAGGCATCATAAAAAAATATAAATCAAATACCAAAATGTCACCAAATACACGTGGGAGTCCACCCACACATGGAAGTCCATTCATTACTGACTAGTAAAAATACTCGGGCATCCCCGTCAAATAATAAATGACCATGACTATCATCCGTCAAATAACATGGATCATAACAACAATATCTAGGAGATAAATTCGAGCATTTTTCTATTGACAAAGTCTGAGAATCTTTAGGAACATTAAAATAAACCAACGCTCCTGGCTCAAAAGACCGAGATGAGCGTCCCCTATTAGTATAAAATCGTACTCTATCTTGAGCACTCCTAATAGAATCCCGAGCTTCAGTCAGCATTTCCTACATATCTCGCAAGAAATCCCTCGATGCATCAAGCCCGATGTCCTTAAGACCGACATCAATAGGTGTCCAGGTTGATACCCATACATAAGTATACACGGACTAAAACCAATAGCCGTATATTTAAAACTGTTATAGGCAAATTCCATCATTGGAAGATATTTTTTCCAATATGATGATTTTCTAGAGACATATGCATGAAGCATATACTCTATAATCTGATTCATACGCTCTGTTTTGCCCATCAGACTACGGATGATTAGAGCAATTCACATTTAAAGTAACTTCCTCGTTGTAAACCATTCGGAATAAAGTAGGAAAACATGGCATTATAACAGCAAAAACTAGGGATTCATCAGTGCCCCGACATACCCACATCTGCATATGGAATAATCGACGTCCCGAGTTACCCATATCAACATAGAGAGTCATTAGTGTCTCGACGATGAGTCACATATGTCCATCCGTAAACCATCAGGTTGATTGTATAAATCACCTAAAGTACGGAACTAGATAAAGAAATGCCCACAAAGAAAAAATCCAAATTTCCTTAATCCAAACACAATAAGATAAACTCGTTGAACTCTAAAGAAAGAGATTCCAACAAGTTAATATGCCGATGAGATTTTCCTCATCAAAACATGCAGGCTATAGATAGAAGAAGTTTATCTAGAGAATGCCCACACTATAACTTCTAGTGAATTTAGAAAATGAGATTGTCTTTGAAAGTTGAGGTCAACATGCTAAGTGATGTAAGCAAAGCAACAATCTTGAGTCCAAATTATCCCATAAGATAATATATGTGAGGGATCACTAGCATCCCATACCACCATGATACCACCCATACATACCTTAACAATTTAAAACTCCCTAGTATGCCGTCTAGGAAATATGAATAAATCCCTGTATAAAAGGAATAAGATGGCCTTATCCCAGACTTTCACATACTAAAACCTGTCTCTATATACCTGAGACTACATCAAGGAATAACTCTTTCCGAGTATATCATTAGAAAAGAATTTTGAATTATTGGTGCCTTTCTAATGATAACTACCCAAAACACAATAAAGTTAGGGTAAAAAAATAACTCACCTGGATACATAAGCAACTAGGTATCCGAGTTGGAATATGTACAAGAGTACAAGAAATATACTCCAAAATTACGTGTAAAAAACGAAGGTAAATGCTACTCTCAAAGCACATGAAATTATCCAAAAGATCAAAAGATCCTTATAAAACCATGGATAAAAGCATAGAAGCTCCTCAAATCCATGAAAACCATAGTTGATCATAAAAATCAATGCATACCATCTAATGGTCATTAATCGTGCCAAAAGAAGCATTAAAATTGGTGGCCAACTCATCAATCCGGAGTATATGAACGTAGTCTTGTTCAAACAAAACTCCAAAGTAAGCAAGTGACATATGTGTGTAACACTCAATAAAAAATCCCTAGACACAAGTGATCTAGGGCAAAACCTGATGAGTCCATATAAAACTTAGAAAACATCCAATAAAATCCACCAAAACAAACCGATCAACTAACCCATGATAGAATTTATCTTAGGCTTAGAAAATTAAGCATAGACCACACTTAAATAAGTGCAAAATAAATTATCATGGAAAAGTGTCAAAGGTGAAACACACTTTGAACTTAGATTATAGCCATTAAAAGAAATTAAGGAACATGTCCAAAAAGAATGGCTAAATAATGGTTTAAAAAATCATGAAAACATAGTTTAGAATAAATCCAAACAGAAATATCTACTAATACGAGGTATAATCGTATTAATAATATGCGAATAACCCGCATCTATCTAATGTCAGCATGAGAAAACGTACTTTAACATTAAATAACCCTCGAAAATATTAAATTCTCGAGAAAAAAAAATTATCATGATTTTTTCCTAATTTTTTCTAATTTAATAGGGCCTCAAAATTCAATAATTTTGAATTTCACCAAACCTTTCTTATGGTATTCCAAACCTATATTTTTCCCAAAAAAAAATTAGTAATTAAATTTGCCAAAATACCATTGATATTTTAAAAAATATCAATTTTTAGGAATTCTAAAAATAATTTCTAGAATATTCTTCATTTTTCCTGAGAATCCCATCATTCATGAAATTTCCAATTCTGCCCGACAATTCTCAAATCCAATGAAAATTTTTAATTTTAATGGATTTTTTAATTTTTTGGGTCAAAAATATATATTTTTAAAGGAATTTGAATGGTCACGGGTACCTGAATGGACACACATGCCAAACACCAACCCCACATTTTCCAAAAATTTCAAATAACCTTTGTCTAATTTTTAACTAATTTTCAAGAATTTTTTAAAATTTTTAATTTACCCCGAACGCATTTAGAATACGAACGGTCAAAAAATTTCAGAATTCCAATGGTTTTCCCAGAATACGAAAAGCCAAAAGTTTCGAGAAAATGAAATGACAAAAAAAAATCGGAATATGAAAGGTCAAAAGTTTTTGGAATATGGAAGGTCAAAAGATTTTCCGGAATTTGGTTAGCCAAAAGGTTTCGGGAAAGCGGAAAGCCAAAAGGTTTCTAGAAGAAATTTTTCAAAGAATTTTTATCTCGAATTTCACATTTTCTAGCTTTTTTCCAAGCTTTTTTTTTAAGATTTCAAAAGCTTTTTTTTTTTATTTTTTAAAAAAAAATCAAAAGCTTTTTTCCAAGCTTTTTTTAAAAAAAAGATTTCAAAAGCTTTTTTTTAAAAAAGATTTCAAAAGCTTTTTTTTATTTTAAAAAAATGCATTTTTTAGAAAATAAAAATTTAAAAAAACCAAAATTTTAATAAGCTTTTTATAAAGCTTAAAAACTGATTTTTTAGGAGGGGTGGCATTTTTTCCACCCGCCTGCACAGCGAAACCCCCCTGCGTGCGCAAAAGTTGAGAGGGAGAGGACTCTCTCTCTCCTCTCCTTCTTCTCCATTCATTTCTCATCCTCCACCCCCTCCTTCTCTGTTAACAAAGAGGAGGATTAAGCCTTAATTAATCTTTCAATTAAAGTAAGCTTACGTATAATTAAATATTAATTATGATTAATATTTTATTAAAAATCCCCTTTTAAGAGAAACTCACACGGCGAGAGAGGAAAAAAGAAGAAAAAATCAAAATTGAGAGGCAGAGAGGGTCACACACACACGGGAGAGCATTTCATGCATCAACATGTTGTCCCCTACTTCATTTCAGCAAAAAATTGACAGAAATTTGATCACATACCCACGGAAAAACCCAAAAAAATGTATAAAAAATACATTTTTAACCATAAAAATGCTCAAAAAATTTCTAAAAATTAGAAAAAAATTCCTAAAATTTCTAGAAATTTAGGGAATCCATTCTACCAAAAATATCCACAATAAAATATGTGGTATTTTTGTAAAAAAATTTATTAATGCTTATTTTAAACCATAAAAAATAGAAAAAAATAGCATTAAACTCACGGAATTCCCCTGCAACATCAATTCATCCATTGAATAGTAGTAACACGCGTTCCAATCACCATATCGATGATCCACGTGCAAATCATCAACAAAATAACATTTTTATTAGTAAATATTAAAATTTACTTCAAAAAAAGCTAAAATTTACAATAAGAAAGAAAAATCACCAACAATTAACTAGAGATTGCTCTGATACCAATGTTAAAACCCTAAGATCTCTCTAGATAATTGTTATGCATAAACATGCATAAATCAGGCATAAACTCAACCAGAGCCCAAGGGATGCACACATGAATTATAAATGAAATACATCATACCTCTACCTTGATGTCCCATACCATCAAGAGGTATAACTCCAATCCAATAGCATGTAGCTATAGTGTGAAATGGTAGGTGAGTAGATATGGACCTCTACAACACAAGAGACCATAGCCTAAGCCTCCAAGCCCCCAAGCCTCCCTTGAGTGTGTCCCATGTCCCCATTATATAGGAGGGCCCTCAAGTGACTCTTGTATCTCCATTTCCCATGTGTGACCCTTGGATGCCTGACCCTAATCTTAACCCTTAAGGTTAGTCCTAACCCATGCTCCACTAGAGCTTGTTTCCCGTGCTCCCATGCTCACAAGCCTAATGTGGGTTAGCCTCCTAGTATATGCACACATAATGTGCATATAACACTCGTTCTCCCTCTACACACTATATCTCTCTCCCTCTCTTCTCTTCCTCCTTTAACACGCACACTTATGCTCTCTCCACCTCTGTTTATCCCTCTCCCCTCTCTCTTGTTCTCCCGCTACACACTCTATCTCTCTCGCTCTCTTTCTCTTCCTCCTTCAACACACACTCATGCTCTGTCCACCTATGTCTATCCCTCTCCCTCTCTCTTTCATTTCCACTGTATACTCTCTCCCCCTATCTAGCCCTCTCCCTCTCTCTCTCTCCATGCCCTCCCTCCCTCTTTCTCTTTCTCCCTCTCTCACTTTCCCTCCACACACTCTCTCTCTCCCTCTACACCCTCCCTCCCTCTTTCTCTTTCTCCCTCTCTCACTTTCCCTCCACACACTCTCTCTCTCCCTCTACACTCTCTCTCCCTCTCTCTCTACACACAATCTATCTCTACCTCTCTCTCTATTTATCTTTGTCTTTTAACATACACTCTCCACCTCTATCTATCCCTATCCCTTTCTCTCTCTCTCTCCCCCTCTCCCTCCTTATGGTTAGTCTAACTCCATACAAATGAGAGTTCTCTAACTAACCAAGAAGAGAAAGGATTACCTATCATTTTTTAGGTGCATGCAAAAATGACTTTCTTGGGTGCGCATAAAGTGTCTCTTGTTATTCGCAAAAAAAAAAAGTGATTTCCCTTTTCAATATTAAATTAATCAAGGCTCATTTTTCAAAAAAGAATAAGGGGATTCCCTTTATTTTTTTATTTTATTAGAAGTTCTTTGTCGCCACTATGTTCACTCATTATTCGACAAAGTAAAATTGAATTCCATTCCATTCTATTGTATTCCATTAACATCATTAAAAACGAGTATTTTCCTCTTTGAAAAAGACCATTCTTGAAAAATATGGTTGCAAGACACGGATTTCACGAAATGAAATTCTTTCATGACACTATTCATAAATAGGAGTACAAAAAAACCATCCGAACATGAAATCATGCCATTTTCAAGGAGAGACACAAAAATGATCCCTGGGCACCGCATGCTTAAATTGGCATTGACCTTCTTGTACTCAAAATCCTAGCAAGGTTTTCCTTCTTCAGATGTGGATGGTGTATGAACATGTTATGGTTTACATCTAGCCCAAGTACACGTAGGTAGACAAAATACATGTGCTTACATGCAAGAAATAGACATCCACCAACACCTGCTCTCAATTGAAAATCTGGACATGTATAGCATGGCAGCTTTGCAATCGTCACATCATACCTCTCACCTTGCATCCTCGAAGAGTCTGACTCCACTACAACGACCTCATGTTCAATTTTCTTCACAACCCTTTCTGCAATTAATGAAGCTAGAAAAGTGAGAGCATTATCTATCCTCTTTGCTACTATTTGTGATACTCATGTCCTGTACCTCGGGGTTATATTTTCTGTTGTGTTCTTCTCTTGAAAACTCTCCTTCTATAGAACAAATACTGCTTCTTCTAGATCTTACACCTCATTTCTCAAAGGTTTGTGCCCTTTTGAATTGTCCAAACGTTGGGAGGGTGCACGGGTCCATTCATGATTGTGGAGCATATGTACCATGTGTGGTCCACGCTTGTATTGCAGAACCACATGAACTATCTACACTACCGACCTATCCACTCACACATCCCATAAAAGTTGGGCACCGAACTGCTTGATTTGTTTTCTACATTTTCTTGCTTGTCCACCTAGCCATGCTTGACAAGTGACTTTGGTGTTACTTTTCTTGATTTGTCCACCTAGCCATGCTTGACAAGTGACTTTGGTGTTAATTTTCGTCGTACGACAAATTGCCCACATTGTATCATGAATATCTAATTCCCGTACTATTTGCACTCCCTCCTCATCCTCCTCTATTTGTACACCTCCGTTTTTTTGCTGCTCTTGTACAAATTGAATTTGTTTCCCTTTACCCTTTCAAGGTTGATTCTCAATAACATATTCAAGCCTATGGGAGCTATTTCCATCCTCTTCCATGATAGTTTATGGATGCCTCTTACAGTGCATTGTCTCATTGTTGCCCACGACATTGGGAACGTGAAACATGGGAGTTCCTCTGACTGTTTCTCCCACCAACTGACTTGTTGTTGCGATTGGGAATGGTGACGATCCATTCCTATTAGCACATCTCTCTAATAACTTTGTGATGCTTGGACTAGACCCTAAGTAATTCCCTTGTTGGAATTCTTGTCTTTTTGCACTTTGAAGCAGTATGTTTGCTAGGTCTGTCACTACTGCATCATAAAGAGAGATGGTCCCCTTGAACCCCTCAGCCAACATGCGTGCTTGTATTCCACCAAGTTTTTTTGCGGAACGTACTCGGATGTAGATTCATCCACAACCTGATAATGAAGAAGGAAATTGAATATAATATCAAATACAAGTATAACTACCACCAATCACTAAACGATTGTCTCACCCCAACAAGCTATTTTCTCCAATGAGAGTATCAGACATTCTACCAGCTCATCAGCCAACAATCCATAATAGGAATATTTCCATCTGCCACTTTGTCATTACCCCACCATGCTCTTATATATCTATATTTGACTAAGGCGTCCTCCTCACTTTTAGCACCCCTCCATTGCCTACACAAAAGCTGATCCTAGTGGTTCTTCACCACGTACTGTTGTGTGCCTATGTGGAGACTTTGTTCCCAATGGAACAAGCATGATCTTTCTCTACCCTCCATATTTTTGTCTGGCTCGCCACAGCCCTCCAATTCACCCCAGCCTCGTCCGTCTCATGAAGCCAACAAAGTCTAGTTTTGGTAGCCCCTTTTACTTCACTACCTCATTAAGCATCTACCAAAACATGGCTTGTGCATCGGTATCTTCCTCCTTCATTTCACAAGTGGCAATTGTCATAAGCTCCTATACACTCGAGCATGATCTTCTTTACATAAGTACATGTAAAGTCCTAATAGGAATTGACTTTGCATAAGTATAATCTCGAAGTATACATGGAGTCGTAAACATGTGCTGCCGTTGTAGTCCATCCGGCAACCCTTCACACATGGTCAAAGCAAACCCAGGCGTGTCTCAAATATCCATTCCCAGAGCGATGCATCTGACTCACCAAGTCGACACCCAAAGATCGTCTCCCCAGTAGTAAACATCTTGAAGACATAGCAACGCTCATTGTCCTTTGTCCCTTGTCCTCCACCCACGGAACCTACTCCCATGAAAGAATTCATACGCACATTATTTCTTCAACTCTAGTATGTTGGACTCTGGTCTACTAGAGCGTCCGAAGCCTTAACCATTCTCTTAAACCTAAGTAGTGCACATGAAATTTGGAATTAATAATTAAAAATCTTTTCAATTAAACTTTGATCAAAATATATACATTATAGACCCCTGCACCTATGTGCTTGAATGAAAGGTTGCATTTCCTATAAAAGAATCCCAAGCTCCATTGGGCCAATCTAATTATCAATTACACTTTGTGGCCTCACTACGGTAACCATGACAAGGTGCTTCGTAATTATCATTTGAATCTTGCGTGGTCCGCAAAAGACAATAACTCAGATACTATCTCCTTTTGTTAATCCAATTCTAGGATTAACGAGAGCTACCGCCATTATCTTACATCAAGGAGTCACGCTAGATACACCAAAGGGTCATACATTCAAGATACACCAAAGGGTCATACATTCAAGATATGAAGCAATAGTGTCCAAAGTTACAACTCGGACGGGTGCACGTAATGGTGTGACGAAGTATTTATGGTGATTTCCACTTCAAGAGCGTGTGGTAGCAAGTTTGGATGAAGTCCTAAGCGATGAACTTCATGGATATATTATGCGAGTAGTCATAGTTTAAGTGAGTGTGAACACTTATGGCCATGTATATAAGTGAATTTCTCTCATAATACAACATACTCTCCCATTGTGCAATTGAGTCTTACTCTTGCTAATCTCTCTCCCTAATGCATGCTAGTGAGTGGGTGTGAGTGAAGTGAGGTGAGAGGAGGGACGACTTTTAGTGCAATGCGGCGGTGTGACAATGCTCACGGGAGACACGGTGGAATTGCTTCTCAAGGAGTTGTAGAGCTTGGAGACATCAAGGGTTACAAGCTCGGCCATTGGAAAGATCCTCACGACAGTTGCAGTTCACGAGGTAATCTCTTTTTGGATGTGTTTCAAGGAGGGTTAGGGTGAGCCATAATATTTTTAGCGCCGCTATCGGGGAGCCATCCCTTGGCTTTTTCCATCATTTTGCCTCTAATCTATGCATAACCCATTGCCCATCATCTTGATTAATGGTTTTCCATGAAAAAGATATGGATTTGATGGTGATTTGTGTGAGATTTGGTATAGAATAGCTCTCTTTTTTGTTTTTGAAAAGAATGCTTTTTGCTTAATTTTTAGATTAATTTGTTGTCTTTGTTGTTGTTTTTGTATTTTTTCATGTTCTTAGGGCTTATACATAGTTTATATTAGGCTTAGTTTGAATCCATTGCATCAAACAATGCAAGAGAATGCATTTCTTAGTGAACGTTAGCACTCTTTAGTTTAAACATAGATCTAAGATCATTAATTTTAGTTTAATTATATTTTTTTGTTAAAATTGTTTAGATTAGAGTGTTAGCAAGCATTAGGAATAGCTTAATCTTTCAAAAAAATTCTTAAAACTATCAAAAAATCCTTGAATTTGACTAATTTCTCGTAATGGACTGGTTTTGGTCATTAAGGGTGATTAATCTTGATCAAGAGTCTAAAAATTTAGAAAATATATTAATTAGGGTCTAAATTGATTATATGAGTAGTCGAAATTAGAGTTTTTGAGTGTTTTGATAGCATCTATATGCATCAAAATACCTAATCACACCAATTGTTTGATCAATTGGAGAAATTTGACTCTCTTTGCTTAATTTTATCTTAAAGAGGAGACTATAATTAGGAGTCTAATTAATCTCCTAATTTAGATTAATTTACACAATTATTGATGCACAAAAAATCAAAATTTAATTTCCACGTGAAGTCCGGTTCACGCGTAACGGTGTGAAACAGTAGTTCACGCGAAAAAAAAATTTAAAATTTAATTTCCACGTGAAGTTAGGTTCACGCGTGACGGCATGAAATAGCAATTCACGCGAAAAAAATGAAATTTAATTTCCACGTGAAGTCCGATTCACGCGTGAAAACCGTTTCATGGTGTGAAACACCAGTTCACGCGGCCCAAAAAAAACAAATTTAATTTTTCATGAAATCCGACGCGTGAAACACCAGAGTTTCACGTTGGGGGGGGACAAAAAAAAGACTCTGGAAAACACCTCTGTTTGGAGGCTTGTATCTCCTAGACCGTATATCCGATGAAGGAACTCTAGGGCTCATCGAAAGGCACCTCCCATTCTGCTTTATGAGGTGGACCAAAGACTTCAACCCGGATGGCCCAAAATCTTCAGTGTACCCTGTGTGGGTAGAGCTCCCTAACTTACCCATTCACCTTACTACTTGGATCAAAGCCATCCTAGCTCCCATAGGACAAGTTTTAGGCACCAAAGCTTTTACTGACTACAATCCTGCATGGCACCCCCAAGTCCTCGTTGAGCTAGATTTGTCTCTCCCCCTCGCGGAAGAGATCTCCATTGGTTGTGGGGAGTTCTCTCTCACCCAACCTATTCTCTACAAGCACCTACCAAACTCCTGTTTTCACTGTGGGAAACAGGGTCATCTCATCAGAAACTGTCCTATCAAGAACCCTCAAATCATTCTTCCTCACCTAGCAAAGCTCCCCCCCCTCAGCCCTTGGTCCAGTCCCCCCCCTCCTCATCCATTCCGCCATCTAATTTTAAAGAGCCTGATTCTACATTAGGCAACAGACGCAAACCAACTTTCAAACCTAAAACCTCTGTGCCTATAATAAAGCCTAACAGGTACTCAATCCTAGCTGCCATACCAGAACCAGGGGTTACTAAAGAGGAACAGGACTGCGTGGAAAGTACTCCATTAAACAAGCTGAGACTAGAGAAGGAGGTGGATAACCTTGACGATGCAGAAATGGGTACTGTTTCCAACCCAGCAAAGGAGAACAGAGCAGTTCTACAGCCTGCTATACCCAATGATATGGAGATTAGTAAAGAGCTCAAGAGAGGGAGAGCTCAACTCGGTGCCACCCCCCAGTCAGCCACCAAGGGAGGATCAAGCAAACCCCCCAATAAAAGATAATGAAAATAACCAGCTTCAATGTAAAAGGCCTAACTGACTTGAAGAAAGCTCAACTTGTTAGACAGTGGCTTAAAACCAAAGGCCTCTTGGACATCATTGTTTTAGTGGAGATTAAGACTACAGGAGAGGAGTTGAATAGAAGACTTAACACTATTTCTCCCGCCCACTTCTGGATTCACACTCTGCATTCACAGGGAAGTGGAGGTTTGGCTGTGGGCATACACCTCGACCTCAGCTCTGAGCTGAAGGGATTCCACATCGGATACAACAACCAATGGATAGCAGTTTACCTAAACAACTTCACTCTTGTTGGGATCTATGCCCACGGACCCCAAAAGCAAAGGACTGATACTTGGAACTCTCTCCTCAACCTGCAGGCCCCCACCCTCATCCTGGGAGACTTCAACATGGTAGAATCCCTCCAAGACAGGTTCCAAGACAAGGGTCAGGCCCTATTTGGAAGAGAAAAGCTTGCTTGGGAGAAAGTCAAATGCAAACTCAATCTTCAAGACCTAGGCCAGGAAGGAATATTTTCGTGGCAGAATTATTCAATAGGGGTCACCAGGAAAGCCAGGCTGGACAGAGCCTATGCTAGCAACGAAATTGTTGCAAAACACAACAGATGTGAATGTCTGGTTGACACTACGACTTGCATCTCTGACCACTATCCCATTATCACCACCATGGATAATCAAGACACCAGACACAAGGCTGGCTGGTTCCACACTGATCCAGCCCTTTCTAAACTACCTCTGGTTAAGGAAGAAATAGTCCAAATCTGGAAATCCTTCTTCTCTTACAACCTCCCCCCGGCTAAAGCTTGGAACCTCACCATCAAATCCACTCAAAACCTCCTAAAGCAAGTAAGGAAGGAGGTCACAGCCCACAGGACCAGCAGGCTCAGAAAACTTCAATCGCAGCTTCGGATGCAGGAGTCTTCTACCAACCCTGGAAACCTTAACCAGCTCAGAGCTCAAATCAAAAGGGAGGAGGAAATAGCCCTCTAGCAAGCCAAGCTCTTCACCAGAGACTGGTGGGCAGGTAAAGCTGATAGACCGAGCAAAGAAATGTTCAAGATGCTAAAAGTGAAACAAAGACAAGAACACCTCCCCCTCCTCTGCTTCAAGAATGGAATTAAGGCTAGCAACCACAAGGAGAACAAGCAGCTCCTAACTGAATACTACAGGGATATCTTCCTTGAAGCAGGACCCCCCCTCAAAGCAAGCTGAAGGCCATGTAGACCATCAAAGATGTAAGGGAAGCCACTGTTCCTCCTAATCTAGCAAAAGTTCTGGAGCGGGACATCTCCCACGAGGAAATAAAAGAGGTAATAATATCTCTCAAACCTAATAAAAGCCCAGGGGGAAGACGGCTTGGCTGCTGAATTCTACCAAACCTTCAGCGAGGTATTAGTAGACCCCATCCTCCAAGTGTGGCAAGAAGCGATCAAATACGGAGCATTGCCCACCCAATCTAATCAAGGCCTTATCAAGCTTATTCACAAAAAGGGCCCCAAGGAGGAAGTAGGAAACTGGAGACCTCTTACCATGCTTAACAATGTGTACAAGATCATCGCCAAAGCCCTTGCCCACCGTCTGTCCGAGCACATGAATAGCTGGATAAATAAGGAACAGAAAGGATTCATCAAGGGCAGATACATCCTAGACGCCATCATAGCACTTTGGGAAGGCTTTGAATATGCAGAGAAAACTAATCAGGATTTTCTCTTCATAAAGATCGACTTTGAAAAAGCATATGACAGAATCCACTGGGACTTCATCCTCCAATCTTTAAGGGATATGGGTTTGGGACCCCATTTCACTCACATGGTCAAAACCCTCTTCGGCAATGCCAAAGCCAAGATAATCTACAACGGAGAGCTCTCTGCCCCCTTCTCGCTTCAAAAGAGCATCAGACAAGGCTGCCCGTTAGCCCCCCTCTTATATGCCATAGCCTCAGACGGCCTCAACTGGCTCATCAAGGACAAGATGAAAAAAGGAGAGATAGCTCGAATAAAGCTCCCTAATGGAGACCAGATGTGCACACAGATGTTTGCTGATGACACTAATTGCTTGATAGCCAATGAAGAAGGAAGTATAAAGGCTCTCTGGGAATGCTTACAAATCTATTGCATGGCCTCAGGTTCTTCAATCAACCATTATAAAACAGGCATCAAAACACTCATAGAACCACCGCCTGATTGGCTTAAGGAAGCAGGCTGCAATCTCATCCAGGACGGTGAGATCTTCAGGCTCCTAGGAATACCTATGGGCTTTAAGGTCACTCTAAGACAAAGATGGCAGTGGGTCATGGAAAAAATAGACAACAAGCTTCTGAGATGGAAAAGAAGACAGCTTACTTTGGCAGGGAGGATCATGGTTCTCAACCACTTCATCCTGCCCTATACCATCTATTTTATCAGCTACTGGAGGCCACCAAATTCTGACCTTAAAAACTTTACCAAGCTGTGCAGGAACTTTCTCTGGGGCGGCGACCCTTGGAACAAGAGCATACCCAAAGTCAAGTGGGACATCTGCACCACCCCTAAAGCAAAGGGAGGACTAGGTATTTAGGATATCAGGATCACTGCCAATAGAATGGCAGCTAAGTGGATCATAAGAGCATGTGCTAACCCCTCTGAAGACTGGGCTCAACTTCTCCTTAAGGACACCCCCAGGTTTGTCATCACGGGCTTCAATAAATGGAACAACCTACCCCTCTCAACCATAGTTGTTTCCAAGTTCCCCATCTCGCCCAAAGGCAGTCAACTAGTGTCCTCAATATGGAAAGCTTGGAATAACATCAAAATGTACCTAAACCCAGCCCCAAACCCCCGCATTTCAAAAGGCGCTCTGGCCTGGGACTCCTGTTGGTGGTCCAGTCTCCCTTTCCCCCCCCTCCAGCCAGAGGAAGCCCAAATAGTGCTAAACCTTCACAAGAGAGGCATTGTAACCTGGGCAGATCTCAGGGATCAACATCTCGGAACCTGGCTTTCAAGAGCTGAACTTGTGGCTAAATTCGACTGCAGGACCCCTGAGCTGGACCTCGTGCAAAGCAGAACCTCGAAATGGGATCAGCAGGAGACCTGGAAGCTAAACAATCCCTCTGCCTTCAACATCTGTGCTTACCAATGGACAGGCAATAAACCTCTTCTCCCCATCCCTAAGATGACTAAAGCTCCACCCATCCACCTACCCCTCAACCGTAGATGGAACACTCAGTGGGACAGGAAAAAATGGTACAATATCCTCAAGAACCTCTGGAACCCCCACACTGACCCCAAGAAGTCATGCCTAGCATGGCTCATTGCTTATAGAGCCCTATGGACCCAAGCCAAGGCAGCTAAATTCAATGTGACATCTAATCAATGTGCAAGATGTGGACTCCCAGAAGATGATATACACATTTTCCTACAGTGCCAGCACATCTCTCAATCTTTCAATCTACTTCAAAACATAGTATCTAAATGGGGCAAAGCTTTAACCTGGAAACAGATTTTACTGGGAAGATACTCTTTGGAACGTCATTAGAAGCGAATATCTATGGCATGTATGGATGCTGAGAATAGCAGCAACGTTCAACAATCCAGAAATCAAAGGACCTCCGCTTTCAGTTAGTCTAAGCACAACATGCAGCAGATACTGGTCTAAAAGATTGCCTTCTCTAATCAGCTCTGAGAAAAAGCTAGAAATCAAATACAACAAGAAAGCCTCAGACTTTACCAACAGCATTCAAACATAGAGAGGACTACCACCCAGCTGTGGACATGGTTATGTTGGAGTTCCCGGACGAGGCACAGGGGGAGGTGCTCTCCCTTATTGCTAGATTAAACATGTACACATGTTTTAAGCATGCCATGTATCTCTACATATACACATTTCTAGTGATCCAAATATTAATAATTTTACTATTTTAGGATGAATGAGGTTGGATATGTTCCTTCTTCTCCCATTGAAAAGATTGTGCTGATAAGAGTGTTGGGACAATCCAACAAGGAGACAATACTTCAACAAGCTTCAGAGTTGAATAAGAAGTGGAATGAGAAGCACTTCAAGACCCAAAGAAGAGCTGGTCGACCATCCTGGCATAATTTTCCGCTTGGTATACTCTCACAATAGTATTCCAAGTAACCATAATATAATCATAAAACTTTACCACATTTTCAATGGTTTGACTCATATATAAACTCATGCATGCATGTATCATGTCGTGTTCGAATGAGTACTTGTTGGCAGCAACAAGAGAAGTTGAGATACTGAAAGATGATCTCCCTCAAAAGGAATTCAAGGAATGATGGAGGTATACTACAAGCCTGATCCAAAGCTGAGGAAAACTACATGAGGATATGCGATGGTCGTTAGTCCTGAATAAGGAGAAGATTTCTTCAGGTAAAATGTGCTATAAATCTTTGTAGCGTTTAGTCCCATGAATGACCCCTAACTTTTTCTTTCTCTATTTTGAAGATTACTATCTCAAATAAACCGGGAGGAGAAGCATGCTTTCTTGAACGAGGAGAGGCTGTATAGCTTAGCTTCTTTGACCTTGCCACATTCCGAGAAGACAAATGTGTTAGGCACTATGATTTCAAGAGATGCACACAGGCTTGCATCTTTCAGAGTACCTAAGTGTAAATTATTATTATTTCATGTGGTGTCAATATGAATAATTTGTAATTATTATTGAATTACGTTTAATGCATGACACAGCGGGAACAATGAAATTCCATGACTGGCTACGAAGGGAGGTGATGTGGCATCAAATAGTGAAGTACATATGTCTATTGGTTAGACATCCAGAAGACACATACAAAGTGGTCATGCCAACCACCTTTGCTATGGAGACCTTCAAGTTGAAACGTCATCACATAGAGAATTTATTTGAGGAGTGCGAAATGAAGGTTAGACCAAACCAAAGCATTGACTCTCATCTAGATGTGAAGCTTGCAGCAAGACAAGATGTGTTTATAGGTGCAATGCCTAGTACCTTAACTCAAATAGTATTAAATTGAGTATGTTATGAATTTAATTACGTTGTGGTTAGATGAATAATGTTTTTTAACTATTCTTTCACAGATGGATACAAAGTTGCATTGCAAGTAAGACCATTTCAAACGTGCCACCAATTTTAAAGGAATGGTGTGACACTGAGCATGCGAATACCATGTAGTCACAAGCACAACGGCGAGATGTGTGATCGTGTACAGTATATAGAAGTTGTCCACTATTCCTTGACTTTCGTAAAGATCAATTTCCGAAAGAGGAGGAGCAGTTATACGCACATGCATTGAGAACAAGAGGGACGATAGCAGTAAAAATTTTATTCTAATCTTATTAAAGAAGTGTTCTTCATACACAAGGCTTGTCAACCACTTATACGGCATGACATTGATGTATAGGGAGCAAATCTTCAAAGCGAGAAGGGAAAAGGTAAGGAAATACTCAAAGAGGAGTAAGAGAAAGGATCAAGTAGTGACAGTTTGATGAAGACAAAGAGGAGAATCTCAAGGGTGAGTCTGATGAAGACAAAGAAGAGGATGATGATGGTGAGGGGAGCAAAGATAGTGAGAATGAGGATGATTTGTATACCTCACTATAGTCTCCAGCAACTAAAACTGAGGTGCCTACACAGGTATGTCAAAAAATTGTTATCTAAATTCCTCTAAACAATACTCCATCTCACTAACATATGGGTTCTTTGTAAATAGAGAAGCATGAAGGAAGGAATTAAAAGAGGAAAGCCTCCCTGGGCTCCTCTTTGACCAATACTCCATCTCACTAACATATGGGTTCTTTGTAAATAGAGAAGCATGAAGGAAGGAATTAAAAGAGGAAAGCCTCCCTGGGCTCCTCTTTGACCAACATCAAGTCCTGCATGTAGTCCTCTATTGCCAATAAAGATAAAGCTTTTAGCACAGATAGGCGATGTGAAGGAAAGACCCATTGAATATATAGTTCAAGGTACGTACAAGTTAAAGAGTAATCATATTGTTAAAGTGTAATACACTCATTTAATTCACGCAATGTTTTTCTTGTCAGGAATCCCTTTGTATAACAACGAGCAAGGTGCACATGGACAAACAAGTGCAAGCATATCTACATTAATTGACGGGCCACCTAGAGATTACACATGTAATATTGGTGTTAAATTCTATACACTATAAGTATTAAATTCACTGCATAGTCACTCTCATGGTTTTGAATTCCGCAGTGTTATTTAACTTTGGAAGAATAATAACTGTGCTTGGAAATCCTATTGAGATGGGAAGAGCACTTAGAAATAATATAGTCCTTCACAAGTTTGGGCGCTTTCGTGATGCACTACAAGGTGTATGTGCCACAAATGACACGTTCACAATTCAAGACATTCCTTCTAATGTTGGGTGCCATGCTATTAGTGAGGCTGCCCACACGTGGACCTGTTTTTGGATTAAATGAAAATGAAGTCCTAGCATGGAACAACATAGTAGGTGAGCCTTGATGTTCAACACTTTTAAGTTAGCATTCCCTCTCTCTTATCATTTCTTGTTTGTGATGTAGATGGGGACTAGCAACATATCTTCAACCTAGCTAGTACTATTCTCGATGATAATGGCACCTTGGTTGTCATTGGAACAATGGCACAAGTTGCAAATCTGATGGCCAAAGCACAAGTACATGGCTACATAATGGTCACTCTCTTAAATGTTCGATGCAGGACTGAAGTAGGGCGAGTATATGGAACTTTGGTAAGCTCCACTCTTGGAATTTTTTGTTGTGTTCTTTGCATTTGTATTTCATTGGTTTCCTATTTATTGACTTGTTTTCTACTTTAAAGGTCTATACTCATTTGTCTGACCTTCACAAGCGTAGTTGGCAAGTATTCATCCTCCACCACCCATGATTGATTTTATTATCGATTATAGTGTCCAAGCTAACTAGGTGAGGTCAAGAGATGGATGCCCTTGGCGAGGTATGAATTAGCATCCTGTACTTATTTAATGTTTGGAATTAAAGGATCTTGGTGTAATATGGCTATTGGAATTGATTGCTTGCACAAGGCTGTCAAGCGTGGAAGAGAATTATGGGAATTCATCATAAAGTCGTGTTCAAAAGTGGGAAATGTAGTTGTTGAACTATATTCAGGAGCATGAGATTTTGCACTAGTGGGCCGTTATTATGAGGGTAGAAGTGTTGTATGTGTGTGGATCCTAGTGAGACTATTGCACTAGTGGGCCGTTATTATGAGGGTAGAAGTGTTGTATGTGTGGATCCTGGTGAGACTATTGCAAATGTCATTCTGTATACGTTGGCTTCTTAAAGATCATAACAAATTAATTTGTATATCTTATGTTCCTTTTGATCTCGTGTATTTGAAAATTAAAAGGTGGATGACATGTTTCATAGCGTTAAGACATGTTCTGTGTCTACATAAAGAGAGAGAGAGAGAGAGAGAGAGAGAGAGAGAGAGAGAGAGAGAGAGAGAGTGTGTGTGTGTGTAGGGCAGAATGAGAAGGACAGAGGGAGGGAGTTGGATAGACAGAGATGTGTGTGTAGACAGCAAAGGGAGAGTGTATGGTGCAGAGGTGGAGAGAGAGGGAGGGAGTTGGATAGACAGAGATGGAGAGAGCATGCTTGAGAGTGCGTGTTCAAGGAGGTAGAGAGACATGAGAGGAGAAGAGGAGGTGAGAGAGGCATTGAAGAAGAGAAGAGACATGAGAGTGCATGTACAAGGAGGTGAGAGAGGCATTGAAGAGGAGAAGAGACATGAGAGTAGGACAACAGAGAAATGAGAACAAGACAAGTGGAGAGAGAGAGAGAGGGAGTTGGATAGATAGATGTGGAGAGAGGATGCATGAGGGTGTAGAGGTAGAGAGAGAGGGGGGGAGATGTAGAGGGAGAGAGTCTATAGAGGGAGGGGGAGAGATGGAGAGAGTGTAGAGGGAGGGGGAGAGAGGGAGAGAGTCTATAGAGGGAGGGGGAGAGATGGAGAGAGTGTAGAGGGAGAGAGAGAGTGCAGAGGCAGAGAGAGTGTTGAGGGAGAGGAAGGGATAGAGACAGAGAGGGAGAGGAGAGGGAGAAGTTGGTTGCAATCAGTTCTAAATGGGGAGAAGGGGGGAGGAGGTGGTGAGAAAGCAAGAAATGTGCATAAGACAGGTGGAGAGAGGGGAAAAGAGAGACAGGTGGAGAGAGGGGAAAAGAGAGAGAGGGGAAGAGGGAGGGAGAACATGGAGAGAGAGAGAGAGAGAGAGTACATGGTTGCAATGGGGGGATGTGGGCTAGGTTGGGCTGGGCTAAGCTGAGTTGAGGTGGAGGGGGGAGGGGGGGGAGGAGGTGGGCTAGGCTGTGGGCTGAGCTGAGGTGGAGTAGGGAGGAGGGAGGAGGGGGGGGAGGAGGAGGAGGAGGTGGGGTGGGCTAGGGTGGGGTGGGGTGGGGTGGGAGGAGGAGGGAGGGAGGGAGGAGAGGATAAGAGAGACAAGACAAGGGTATAGAGAGAGAGATTGGTTGTGAAAAAAACCCGCTCTGAGAAACCCGCTTCATGCTCACACTCCCTGAGGTAGGGTTATCATATTTAGTTACATGATAGTTCCAGACTATGTTCAACCTCTCCTTGAGGGTTAGGATCCATCTCTGCTAGCTTGTGATCCAGGTATGTCAAGCATGGGATGTCAGTGGTGGGCAAGTTCATCAGCTTTAAGCTCCACCTCAATGTCTACTATTGACAAGATGTAGATATCAAGAGAAATATCCCATTTAATTAAATTGATTGGGATGTGCTCTTCGTAGGAGGTTGTGAGGACATTTGGGGAGACATGTGATAGGACTCTCTTAATAACTATCTTGTGGCTATCTTTGCTCTTCATTGGGAAGAGGAAGTCCAGTTAAGCTCTTGACTGGATAACAAGCTCCCAAGCTCTAAGTTCTTACAAAACCTAGCATGGGTTTTACAAGAACCTATGCTAGGTTCTTGTGGCTTTCTTCGCTCTTCATGGAGAAGAGGAAGTCTAGTCAAGCTTTTGACTAGATAGTTAGGGTCTGTGAGGTAAGCGTAAATGAGTGCTACTAATCCACTCGTCAAAGGTTATGTGAGGATCAACCATGATGATAAGGAAATGCACAAGGAGGAGTGATGAAATTGCATGCAAGAAAGGCTAGAGAATAAAATCAAATGAATGTATAATGTATAATGTAAATGAATGAACTTACTCCCTACTTGGTTGCCTTTCAGTTTCAGATTTAAGTTCTTTTGTTTCCGTGCACATAGCTGCATAGACAAACTCAAAAGATCTAAATCTAGCTCCAGCAACAACCGGACCTCTTCCCCATCATCTTTTGAGCTAACTTCCTCAATCTCTGAGTCTTCTTCATAACTTGTCTCCACATCCTCTTCCTATGATGTACTGCTTTCCTAAATCAGCTCCCTTTCTTTAGCAATATCATATCTAATTTGCCTCCTTAGAGGGTACAGCCCCAAAATTAGATGTCCTCTCCACCAATCTTGTCTTGGCCTCATAGAAATCAGCCATGGTCTCCCAAGTATAAGTGGGTAAGCTTATGACTTGGCTGGCATTACATGTACATCCAATTAAACTTCATGTCCCAACACATTCACCTCTAACTTCCTCACAATTCCTAGGCATCTAACCTTTGCACTGTTAGCCATTCTGACTCTGAATTCAGAGGGTGCACTTCCCTTCAATTTTAAGGTTTCCATTGTCTGTTGTGTCATATCACATACCTTTGCACCACCATCTATATACACTTTTGGGACTCTATGATTGTTCAGCAGGCATCCATAATTGGCAAACAGTCCTTATTCCCTTTTACTTTCACCACATTAACCTGGCCTCTTTCCTTTTCCTTCCTGGAGCTTCTAGTCCTGACCAACTTACTCCACATTCTTCTAAATTTGGGGCCACGTCAAAGTGGGTCCTTTCTACTGAAGATATCTCATCAAATCATATTCCTCCTCATATCATGAACACCTAAAGTAAAGTCTTACATACCAAACATCTCCTAGATCTAGTCTCCTTCTTACCCTCCTTAGGATGATCCTCCACCTGCTTTCCTTTCTTCCTCCTGGAAGGTCCTGGTTCATTCTTAACCTCTATACCTCTAGTCCTTTTATTGGCTAAGATATCTGCTTCTTCATCCACTCCAATCAAGTTTATCTCTCCTTGTGTAAGTTCATTTCTTGCCTGTTGTTGTTGCTGCTGCTAAGGCTGTGGCACCTACTGATTTGGCATCTCCTCCCCTCTCCTAGCATCTTGTCTTTCTTCTCTTCTAAATATCACCTCCCATCCTCCTGGGAGATAATGGTAGTGAGGAGAAATGTGACCTCTCTCCGTATAGTTGAAGCACTAAACATTCATATTGGGTCCTCTTCCCTTGCCTCTTGGACCATCTCCGTCTCCTACCCTAAGAACATTTATGCCCCTTGCATGAGATTCAAATTCAAATTATCCATCTGGTGAGTCAGATAAATGATTCCTTGCATAAGCTGGTATGTGGCTACTGGACCCACAAGAGCAACTTCTTCTGCTCTCCTCTCCTCAAGCACGATTGGTCTTCTTTCAATTTGGACCTCCTTTTGTTTTTGAGCCATTCTCTGCAGCTTCCGTTCTTTCTCCCTAGTAATCCTCAAAGCTTCTTCAAAAGTCCCTGGCCTCTTCAATTCCACCTTCTCCCTCATATCTACATGGAGATACTGTCCTTCTTTAGAAGAACTGGTGGGTGCTCTGCTCCCAAAGAATCGTCCCATCTTCCCCACAAATCTTCAAAATGGTCCACAAACCTGTCAAAAACATCAGACAGATTATGCTTTAAAATTTGAATCTCCTGCCACCATAGGTCATCCGGGGATTCACTCTGCTTATAATGCTGCACCGAAGCCACTTTGATATCCTCATATATCTGCCCCTGGATTGGTTAAGCTCTCCATGTCTGCAACCATCTTTTAGCAACATGGTCCAGCAATGTCAGCTTATCCTCGTCCCTCTCCTTACCAAAGGTAAAAGCTACTAGTTCCATCCCTACCAAGAACTCTTCCGGGTCTTCACCAACATGGCCATGAAACACTAGATATGTCATCATAGAAGCCATCTCAATTGTTGAGACTTCTCCAAGCCTATAAGTAATCTGAAGGTTGATTTCAAATCCCTCCTCAGTGGGGGCACCAAAAAAATGTGTTGGGGGATTCCACCCCTATAGCTTGTCCGAACACACCACCGTTGGGATGGTGCAATAGACTAGGGTCAAAACACCAACAAAACGTGGATCCAGGGCACCAATCTGCCCAGTTAACAACCTTAGATCTTCAGCTGACATAAGAAATCTCTCTAAACCCCTCAAATTGATTTAGCTAAGTCCTCCAATTGTCCTCCTATGTGAGACTTGACCTCGAGTAGCTCTAATCTTCACTCTTAGGTCCTTAGCTGACCTCCTCTGACTTTTCGAACTGAGACCAGAACAGCTCTAGGCTAACACCTAGCTAACCAATCAGTGAATTCAGCTCTGACTCACAACTATTCACCCCAATCTCCTCTGACACCACGATACTCTCAGACACCTAGCCAAGGCTAAAAGTTGGAGGATCAAATTGAGCATGTGTGTGTAATCATTGAAGGGGATTTTTAAACAAGATTGTTGTTCTTGATGAGGACAACTGTCCTATGTAAAGAGAACCATCTCAACAAATGTAAAAATGCATAGATCTCTACGTCGAATTAAGCGACTTGTTTTTTACCTTTTGTGCTCACATAGATGGATGAAATGGGCTAAGACTTGAGTTGTAGGTTCCTTATACCATGCTATAGACACACCTAAAGTAATTAGACCAATTCAACCTTAGGCAACAAATGGATCAAAAGAACACTTAGTAGTAGTTCGTCAAATTTGTAGCTTGGAGAGCAAAATCGATGATTTTCTCTAGTGAGCTTGGTCACCTAGAAGTGTATAACAAGTGGCTAAGAGTGCTTAGCTAATGGTTGAGATATGAAGGAAAAATTAGCTCTATAAGAAGTTATGGCCACAAGTTGAGATATGGAGGAGAAATCAGCTCTGCAAGTTATGGCCATAAGGAGAATGAAAGGATAAGGTTGTGATTAGTGAATTTAATGATGAAATTAGTGATAATATGGTTGGGATTTTGCTAATGAGAGCTAAGATCTAAGCTATAGAGGAATTTGGAGAAGCTTAAAGGGAGAAAGGGAGAGCTCTGATACCATGTTGAAAAATACAGTACCTTGATGCTATGGCTATGGACGTTATGACCTAAGGAGTTGATGCAAAACCCTAAGCGAAGGTGGATGATGCAATGATGAGAAGATGAACTAATTAATCTTTAGACTGGAGTTTCATTAGGTTACAAGATTGAGACTTATACTCAGAGAAAGACTTGAGAGCCTGCTTGATTTGATTGCTTGAAAGTGACGCCTTTTATATGAGGTGGGTACATCTTGGCATTGTTAGCTCATGTAGGATAATTCATACTTTCTCATTGGTAGTTGCTAGACTTACACTCACTGCCTACCTTCCTTATGCTCCGTGGCACCATATTTCTCAACAAGGGGAGAGAGAGAGAGAGAGAGAGAGAGAGAGAGAGAGAGAGAGAGAGAGCTCAGAGTTAAGAACAATGAATATTTTGAATGTATACATAAAAAAGTACCTTTTTGCATGAAAATCTATACATAAAAAGTACCTTTTTGCATGAAAATCTACTTTTTGGAGGGGAAACCTAAATTACAAATTTTGGTACCCTAATTAAGTATTATTTTATGACCCTACAGGTTATGTATTATTTTGCAAGTGGGAGGGGAGTAAGTAAGCTGGCACACCTTTTTAGGTAGGTACCATATAGCCTAGACCACCTTTTCAAATTGGAACCACACTAAAAGTGGGATAAAATTTTAGGGGAAACATAAGGTAACTCCAAAAGTAGAAGGAACCACCAATGTTAGTATCCCTTGACTTAATCCTCACCTAACATAAAATATTAAACATTGGCCCATATATTGAACCATTTTTGGTCCTAACGTGTGTGAAAAACTTCATCATGGATAGGATAGGCGATGATGAACCTTGGAGTTATCTCTTAGGCAATAGGCATGTTTACCTATTGCTTACCTTGATGAGGTTAATACAATCAGGTTTTTATGATTCCTTTGTTTTTAGGTTGTGGACTTCTTGCTTCTACTTTGGCCTCCACACCGTGTGAGACTTTTGTGCTCTTGTTCACTGAGGTTGGTGGTGAGACTTTGTTGATTTCTTTAGGCACCCATATGAAGGCATTTCCTTCACGGTACCCTTGAGCATGTAGTATGCATGTGGGCTTCCATCTTTTTTCAACCTTTTGGTGGATTAGGGGTTTGTGCCAGCATTGTTGAGGTTTCTTGTTTTTATTTTGGCATTAGTGCTATTACTCTTGAGGGTTTTTTTTGTGCAGTCTTAGGGGGTCTTGTGGATTTCATTAGAATCCACACTCAACATTACCTTCATATAGTAACCATGAGCTTGCAAAAAAGTTCTTTGAAACCCACAACATTTGAGTTGGTAGAGGTTATGGTCAGCGGGCTCTTGCTGGTTGTTGTGGAAGCACGGTAGTTAGGTACCATTGTTTCTAGACTTTTGGGTGGATGAGGTGGACAAAATGAATTGCAGCTCTTTTAGTAGCTTTGCACTCCAAGAAATTAGTTTTCCACCCGTCTTGTGATGCTTTGTGATGCTTTGTGGATATCTTAGTAATGATTTTTATGGTGGAGTTACCTCCTTTGGTGAAACTAAAGGTTTGACACCTTTCTTGGCATGATCATGCACTGGTGTTTCCGAGTCGGGATGAGTCTTGAGTTTGAAATAGAGGGGCTACTGATGTTGATGTCACGTTAGTGGATTTAGATTAATTAGATGCAACAATAACCTTCGGTGTTGTTATTGATTCCTTAGGGATGTTTACAAGAAGGGCTTGCGATGAGAAAAAGTTTTTGTGATAAAAACATTTCTCCTTTGGAGAAGTCAAAGAGGGGTTCTTAGAGTAGAGGCTTTATCGTGGGGAACTGTTCATGTATGCTAACGTAGAAGGTATGTCTTGATTAGCAGTGATAGTTGTTGGTAAGGCTATACCATTGGGAGGAGGGTCTATGGCGTTGAGGGTTTATGGGGTTACCTTTTCCATAGTAAGATTTAATCCTTTTTAATGGCATCGAGAGGATTGGTTAAAAATATTTTTAAAATATTTTTAGGAATGGCTATTGACCATGAGGTTATTGAGTTGGAGATATTAACATTTCTCTTTGACATTGAGATTGCATTTTATCTACAAGCTACCCAAGCCTAAGCCTTGGTTACCTTGGAAGAACTTATTGAGTTGGAGATATTAACATTTCTCTTTGACATTGAGATTGCATTTTATCTACAAGCTACCCAAACCTAAGCCTTGGTTACCTTGGAAGAACTTAGATACATGTGGGGGACAAGAGAAATCCTTAAGGGAGAGTGTTAAAATAAGTACTAGAATAATTAAGTAGCTAGAATAGTGTAGGCCACTACCACAGTATGAATGGGCAATTACAACTATAATAGCCTGCACCTTGTATCATTTGTAACCTTTTTTCCCGTTTTTTTTGAACTTATAATAATTCATCATCAATTTTTTTGCAAATTGGTAGCGCAATTTAGGGTTTTCCAAATTTAGACTTTATTTTAAGATTTATGCCAAATTTTAAGGCATATGGGTAAATTTGATGTATTTTCAGTTTTTAAAAAACATATTTTTAATAAACTACGGAGGAGCCTGAGAATGTGTTGCTAAGCCTAACAGGAAAGCGAGAATCCATAAAAGTTGGAGAGAATTAGCAAAATAGATCAAAGTAGAGGGAAAAAAAGAGTGATAATTTGGGGGCAAAAGTGTGTTGCTAAGTAAGCCTGACCGGAAAGCGAGAATCCATAAAAGTGGAGAGAATTAGCAAAATAGATCAAATTACGCGGCAAAAATGAGTGAGAAATGGCCAAATTTGAGTACCCGCATATTTAAGACATGAAAGCGTGCATTTTTAGTGTGAAGTGTCCTTCAATCAAGAGGGGATAGAATAGTACACGGAGATAGCCAATCTTAAATGCAATGAAAGCATCTATCCTATTTTTTGAGGCATGTGGGAAAAGCTATTAGCAGTAGGTTACTAAGATGGGGAATTTGGGGGCTGATTTGTGCAAGCTTTTTCTCTCTCCTTTGTCCACTCTTGCTTATCATCTTGTTGCTTAATCCTGGGAGGATTGATTGCTACTACTTTCTATCATATTTACACCATATTCTAGGCATCATTAGCATTCTAATCAAGGGTAAGCAGTGGGTTCATGAGAGGAGTGATTGTGTATTTAGAGCATTAGTGGCAAGGAGCAAGAGATTGGGACTCTAAAGTGTTGAAACAACACATCCCCAGCTCCTTCGTGTTCAAATTAATTGTTTTGTTGAGGTAATGTTATTGAGCAAGAAATATTAGGAGTTTTCTCACATAATTAAAAACATGATGATGATTAACAAAGATGAAATATATTATGCACAAAAATATTAAGAGTTTTGCCACATAATTAAAAACATGATGATGATTAACAAAGATGCAATATATTATGAGTTAATGAATGCATACACTTGATCACTAATTAAATATGATTAATGGTTGTTTTCATCACTTTTCTTAATTCTAGCTACATGGTATTTAATGAAAGAAGTGTAATTTACATTAGTCATTTGTTAATTATGATATAAAATAGATAAACAACATGTTAAGAGAATGGTATGCTAAGTTTTTTATAATTATTGGTTGACTTTATCTAATTAAAGATTAGTTTTTAAAATCTACAGCAGCAAAAGTAAAAATATTTTAATAAAGTATACTAATTAAAGAATTAACAATAATGAAATGGGTCACTAAGGTAACTAAATATGTTTTTACAATCTAATACTTTAGATGATTAGTTGATATTTAGTGGTGTTGTTTTACCTCATTTCAAGAGAGTAGTGAATATGTTGAATAATAAATAATATTAGTAAATGATGTTAATTTCTAACTATAGTGGATATGGGAGAGGACCTAGGCCACCAACCACAACCATCCCATATCATGGATGTTATGAAGACCTTACCAAATATTTCATCCTTTGTAATGTCATAAAAGTAGACTTTTTCGTGAACGTTAAAAGGGAACTAGAAGACTTAAAAGACTTTGTGGGAAGAACGTGCTTCTCACCTCCAAAACAAGTGATTGTTTTATAAATGAATGTTGTAAATGGATGGTCATGTTACTAGACTCAAACTCTTAGGAATTATAGGGAGACTAGTGTACTTCAGGAGATGTATAAAGAACTTCTCTAGCTTAGTTTAATAGTTGTGCAAGCGCTAACAGTGAGAGAATGTTCTATGTCTTTACCAAATTTAGAAGAAGTAATTAGTTACGTAAATGAGGCGATAGAGTGGGGTAGTTAAGAAGAGAGTAATAAGAGTATAATGGATAGTGGTGCAAGTAGTAGAGAAGTAAGAAATAGAGAAAGAGAAGAACTTTGGGAAAGACATAACAAGAGACTCACTAAAGCGATCGGAGGAGTTAAATAAACTACTAGGAGAAGGGGGCTAGAGGAGTTGCAATAGCTAGTATAAATTTAAACAAAGGATGCATTATGGGAAGTACTCCCTCTAGTATGAGTGAGAGTGATCCATACTAATGGGAGAGGATTGTTTCAAGCCTTGGTAGTGACAAGAGGGCTACCAACGTGATGTAAGTCCAATTAAAGAAGAAGTGACAGTAAGAAGGAAAGTAAAGGAGAGGAAGAGAATAGTGATTTAGCAAAGGATTTTGATGCTTATTCCATATCCAAAAAGGAAAGGCTCTCGATTTCTTTGAGAAAGAAGACTTAGGATTAAATTCCTTTTTTGCCAAAATCATGGCAGTCTAGCACCTAGGGCGACTATTTGGTCGGACTTTACACAATTTGGTGGACTTTGGGATGAAGACCAAGGTAGCTATGAGCAACAATTCGAGGTCATATGTGTGGCCAATGAAATTGTAGACAATGACCAAAAGTTGCATATCTTCCTAGCCACACTAAAAGATGAGGCTGTGAGAGTTGGTATGGAAACTTGGGCCCAACTTCCAAAGTTACAATGACTTATCTCACAGGCTTTCCTTATAAAGTTTAGGAGGCAAGGATTTTAGGAACGTCAAGCATAATAATTAGATTATTCATCCCAAGGCATAAATGAGAGCCTTGAACATGACATTGAATGAATGGAGATAATTGTGAGAAAGTTAGGACTACTGTCCCAAATGAGGTGACACAAAAGCATTGATTTATTGATGGGCTTCCTAACATAAATGCTCAAATGCATGTAAGCCTAAGATACCCTATTATTCAAGTATATGCAAAACAAGAACCCTAAATAGCAGAGGGACTCACAAATAGATTTGTAGTCTAAGAAAAGGATCAAAAAATTCAAGACTTTCAAGGATGTCCCATGGCAAAAAACGAAGGTCTGGAAAATGAATTTGTGCATGAGGGTAAGAAAGGGAAGCACAAGACTTATTTGTAGAATTACAATTCGCAATATCTTGTGGTGAGAATTGCTCTACAAAAATCATATACAGTGTGGGGTAGACATGCTAAACAAAATGACAACAAATCTAGAGATATGGACACAAACACAAAGGCTAGATGAGCGTACACATCAAAGAGGAGAGATCCAACAATAAGGATTATCCCATGATGATGTGTCATGGTCAAGTCCCATTGTACAAGCATGTTTTCCCTCGTTTTATATGTAATGAACAAAATACATTAACAACGAGAAGATGTAATGGACAATAAACACATTAAGCCCAAAAATAAAAACACTAAGTACCTTTTTCAATGCCTTCATCGATGCATGTGATAATTGGCCAATGTCGAGGTGAAAAACTTTAGACTCAAAAGCTTGCCACAGACAAATCCTCTGATGTAACATGATGGCATTTTTAAAGGGAGACACCACCAAACTCACTTTTTTAATAATAAGACCATGAAATGAAAATTCAAGTACATGAACACTTGAAAAGCTTCTTCCTATTGTTAGACCACAAAGCATCAACTTTCATCTTGCAATTAGTGGGATAAATTAATCTTGCAAAGACACTATTCAAAATTCTTTTGCAGGTTAACACATTGAACGCTGCCTTGCATGTAGTAGCTCGACAATAGTGCTCACTCTTTTCATCGTAGAGATACGGGGCTCAAATCTACCCTCGTGGTATCTCAATCCTGTACCATTCTCACAATATCCCCCAAAAAAAAATAAAAAAACAAAGTTTGATGCACTTAGTTCGCAGAATCAATACATAATTTTTTGAATTCAAGGGTTCTTTAGTAGTTGATAAAACTAACTCTTGTTTAATGGTAAGACATTTTCCTAGCTGAAGCTAGTTTAAAGCAAACCATTTGGATGAAGTAATCAGAACAGTGTTTGTCCTCGACACAAGTTTGACAGTGCCCCAATTTCTGTGACCACCTGTACAAAAATAAAGTAGATCTTGTTTTGTCATCAACACGTGGACCCACTCGCTTTGCCTCACAAACTTACCACTTTTTAAGCTTGTGTTACTTCTTCATTTATGATCCGTATGATGATTGACCCTTGCTCTAATCTTAACCCTAAGGATTTAAGAAGCATCTTTGAATGGCCCGAACCTAAACAACATTACAACATTGTGGTTACACACGGGACACACACCACAGACCCATAGTGGCAAGCCATCATATGCACAGGACTGTGGTATTCCAAGCATGCACTCTGATTTTCATCACCAGTAAACAAAAGTTGCAACCTCTAATAAAGAAAAGCACCAATTGATCTGGACGGCTGGGACACCACTCCCACTAACCAAGTCAGTAGGCATCCAGCTTGCACTTACCACAAACAGATACTGCCAAAGAGCAATTCGATTCATAGAAGGCTGATATTCTCAGTCTGAAGTAAACTCCTCACCACCCCACTCTAGAATTTAAGAAAGCAACAAAATGAAACCCTGAGAGGTCCCTGTAATAGCTGTCATTTTTGGTGTTGCAATCAAAAATATAACAGTTATGCAATATACCGCCTTCCAAGAGTCTCCAAAGACAGCACAGACTGCTAAAACAAGGCCTACTCACTCAAATCGTACACAGAGAAAAGCCCTAGCAAAACATCCATCGAGGCCTCATTCCCTCTTCAAAAGCAACATATCTTTAAAAGCCACGCACACCTATATATTGGACCTGTGCAGCAAGATATACGCATTTGTTGATGCCAATCAATAAGACTAGTAGGTTGCTTATATATGCATGCCAAAAAAACATGGCATCATTAACAAGAGAATACTAACCTAATAAGTTGCACGAGTATGTTCAAAAGTGCTATATGATTATGGCACGGCACCTAAGAGTGTCAACAAAGCAAAATTTGACTACCCAAACCCTCATTGGAATATAAACTGTCCATGTAACCCTTAAAAGCACGTTTCCCATGTACAAATGACTTACACTGTCAGAACACTTGATATAGAAGACCAACTTCCAATGCAAGTATTGCAGGACCCAAACTGTGGGTGCTCTCTTTTCCCATATTTACAGGCCGTCTTGACTACTATGCCAGCAACGAAACCAACAAGGCCTCTGTATATGGAGCCACTTGTAAGAATTTGCTCTGCTCCTAAAGTGTATTAGAACATTACCTATCAGAGTTAGATCCCTACCCAAACCTCATAGCCCTGATGATCTTTGATTTTGATGTAGATGCCTGTCAAAATGGCATCTGATTTACCAGAAGAACAATAATACGTAACAATGGGATGGAATAAAACATATACGAATGAAGGCATCATCAGGTCCTCCCAAGTCCTGTCGCTGAGCTGAAGAGGAGCACATAAACCCTGAAGGGCTGCTTCTGCTTCCAGCCGATCATCCACGGCTGTGTGAAATCCTCAAAAGCTGTCTCCACTCCTGATCATGCCATGCAGTAAGACCTTAAGCCAGTCCCACAACCGGCAAAATAGGAAGAATCCAAAACCTCCACATGTGAGATTATCTTCCCAAGAATAACCCAGGGTGCATTTCCCAAAGTGCATCTTCGGCATCACACTGCAGATAGTTAACTCTGCTACTGCAAGTCCCTCACCTCGCCATCTGGCATGGAATGTGAGGAAACATTGTCCTCAGATAATGATGGAGACACATTGTCTAGATCATCCAACTCTATATGACATGCTACATCAGAAGATGAGATGGCTTTGGCCCAGCCTGCAGAGAGAGAAACATCAAATTAGAACTTCTAAAAATTCCAACCGGGAAACAGGAATCAAGGTGTAAAGTCCAAATACCAAAAAATACTTACGTCCAGAGAGAAAGCTTGCAATGTCTGAATACTGAGGAAAACCTGCTGCACCTGGAGGGTCAGCTTGCTGATCAAAATAATCTTCCTCAGAAGCACGAGTAGTTCCTTCAACCACTGCTGCCTCACCGTAATCTCGGTGCCCTGTGTAAAAAGCGTCTCTAGCACCTCCATCAGATCCAGATACACTAGGCTGTGGCTGAATGGGGACATGGCTTCCAAGATCTGCACCACCTTCCTTCCTATACACAACAGAGATATTTGAAGCAGATACAATTCCAGCAGAAGGACCAGCAGTAAGAGAATCATTATGTTCCCCTGGAGTAACAGGACGCCATACTTTCATCATTCCAGGCCCTTGCTCTTCAGGAGATTCATTTCCAGTAGAAGGGCCAGCAGCAAGAGAATCATTATGTTCCCCTGGAGTAACAGGGCGCCATACTTTCATCATTCCAGGCTTGTTTAGCACATTGGGCCAGTGGTTCTTTAGTTGCGCAGTGCTTTCCCCTCCAGTAACCAGTCGATGCGGTGTTACACATCTCAAGGTCACAGAGCTTTCTCTGGGTGCATCAAGCGGAGAGGTCCTTACCACTTGCAGGGTACCCTCTTCACTTACACAAGCTGCTGAGCTGGAGGAACTAGCTGGCACTGCTTCACTTAACGAGTCACTCCCATCTTCTTCAGACTCCATTCCTGGCAGGTTCCTGACATTTGATTCCTTGGCCCATTTAGCATGTACAGGACCACTTGACCGAGTATCTCCAAGGGGAATCATGACAGACCCAATAACAAGTGCCCCACTTCCACCACTGTCTTCTCCCCCTGCTGAGGTAGTCTGTGTAGAAAAGCTGACAGATACGCTCAAATCTTCTGAATTTTCTTGCTCTTCAGCCCCTACTCTGGCAGAGACGCTACCAGAAGAGTGAGAGGTGACAGAATCGAAAGAGAGAGATGAGTCCCGGCTCAACCCTTCAGATTTCCCTGGATTTGTGGGGCAGAAATTATCATCAGTCTTCAGATGCTCTGATTGGCTACCCAAAATTGCTTCCGAAGGATGATCCACATCAAGCTGAGTGTTTTCATCATGCTGAGACACTGCAGCAGGCGCTTGTGGTGCTTTTCTTGTCCACACCGCATGGCCACTCCCTGCCATAGAGGTTGGTCTCTTCAAGCCTGAGGACTTTTCACGATAGTGACTGTATCTGGGAGTAGCCATTTTTGAAAACTCAGGAGCAGAACTTCCAATGGTATTGTAAGGAGTTCTTACCAGCCTTTGACCTCCATACTGATGCTCATAATACCTTCTGTCATTGCTATATGGCTGTTTCAGGTGACTTGGAATATAAGTAAGATCACCCTGTCTCCTATCCTTCCAGCCCCATCCCCTTCCAACACCTTGTTCAGAAGATGGCCTAAACTGCATAACTGCTCTTCTACTCTCCCCTCTTTGATCCAGAAAACCACCCTGTGAATCCAACTCCTGTAAGACAACATATCCCAAGCCAGTACCCTGCCGGTCATCAGGATCCCTGAAATATTGCCCATTTTCTAAACCACTGCTTGAAGGGTTACCATTGTTGGCACCTTCAATATCAAGCGGAACCACCTGTGATGTCTCCATAGGGTTTGCATCTGGCCCAGAATAGCCGCTTGATGAAGGACTAGACTGTGTGGCAGTCAGAGACTCATCCCCTTCGTGAGAGAATGTCAACTCCTGTAGTTGAGATGAAGGCTCACTACCCTTCCTTTCCTTGTCCTTGGACTCCTTCTGTCTCATTTTCTTCTGTCTTCTTCTTTCCTGAAGCTTTTCTCGCCTGAATAAACCAAAAAGTGATAAATCTAGTTAACACGGAATTACCTACTTCCAAACACACTTAGCGGCTCTAGTGTAATCTGTGTTACTGTATAAATTTATTGTGTCATCACCCCCTAGTGAAAGTGATGCTTTTGCAGATTTACTGAACATACTTTTTTTGGGCTGCTTCTTCTTCTTCCACCAGTGCTTTCTGACACCGCAAAGCCTCTGCGTCCTTGTCATCCATCCATGCTTTCACCTAAACAGGAGAAAGAAAAACACACCCCCAAAAATTCTCCCACGTCATGCACCATGACTTGCAACCACTCTAGACACACAAGCTTTACATGCACAACACAATCAGCCAAGCTTACTAACCAGCCTGAGCTCAACCATAAAACCAAGAGAGGCAACAAGATTCTTTGTTTCAAGGCCAACTCTTCCAGGTTCACTGTCAAAAATGCATCGCTGCATGGAGGAAGAGGTTACACCATACAGCATGTTCTTTTCACTCGCATCATCAAGGATGATGAACAACTCCTCTGACTTGAGAGGAAATCTGAAGGGCTTGTTTTGTACAATATCCTGCAATCGTCAACCCATGGTAGCATCCCTAAGCACATTTCATGAGCACAGAGACCATAATCTATAGCAAATCAGAATGCTCCTTACCAGAAGCGCTGTGGCTACTTTGATGTAAGACTGAGGTAACAGCAGCAGGCCAGGTTGCTGTAGGTGAGTGGAAAGGGCTTGGGTTACGGATGCAGCTGAGAGATCCTGAGACGTGACAGAAACAAATCAGACAAGACGACCTCTTGGCTTAAAGAGTAGAATGAGAGGAAATATGGAAGGAGTAAGCCAACTGCAGGAACATTACCACAAGAGAGATATTCTTAAATGACCCTATCTCACACGCCTCCTCTGGAGTCAGCTGCAAAACCCCAAACGTGAGGAATGAAAAACTGGACAACTGTACTAACCCAGCTACATCAAAAAGACCCACTCAACTCACCTTATCCCAATAAGCTGCAATTTGCTCTTTCTTTTCCTTCAAATCCTCCTGCTTCAAGGTGTGAAACAAGTGAGTTTTTCCAAGTCAAAAAGTTACAATACCACACTACTTTGGCATATTCTAACCTTATCCCCATTCAGAGGCCGTCGATGTGTTGCCCGCATGTGCCTCCGCAGATTTAGGGGAGAGCAGAACTCTTGAGCGCATTTCTCACACTTATGCATCTGCATTTTGTTTGACATCAATGGCCAACCTGGGAGATCTGCAACCACATGATTCACATCAAGACAAGCAATCGGCTTCCAAACGCCACACTAAGGTAAAATATGAACATAATTGCCTTGATTAAAGAGCTAAAAGTCATTACCCTTAGCTGCTTGGGCAATGGCAACCATGGCTTCTGGAAACTTTAACGAATGAAATTTATCTCCAGAAGTTTGAAGACCTCTTCCAAACATGTTGCCACCTTTTATACTAGAATGTAATGAATTCTTAGTAACAGGACTTTCACCTGTCTTAGGATCGAATCGAATAGCCTGCTCCTGCCTACTTCCTTTGGCATCCAAAGCCACTTCCAACTTCGTACTACTTAAACCCCGGTTGGTGTTTTGCTGGTCAAATGTATCAAGCCAACGAAAGCACTGAGAAGGGCTCTCCTCAGCTTTATTGAATGACAAGAAGGTATCACTAATGAGGGTTTGCTTGATCAGATTATCTAATGTTTCCTGATGTTCTTTCGCCTTCATCTCCACATTGGGTAAACCCTCAACAAACTTTCCCGCAAAGGGTTTGCTGGTATCCCGCATCCTATTCTAACCACCCTTTCCAGCTTCCGCTTTGAATTACTGCCACAAGGAATCAGGAAACCAGTCACTCCAAATCCAGAATAAAAGATACAAAATCAAAGCAAAAAACAGCAGTCATAAGCAGGTGAATTCAACAGACAATTGTTAGCGTGTCTGCAGTGATTTCACCTCCACATTATATCTGAGTGGATGCACCTCATCCTTCAGCCTGCGGCTGCCAATGCATCTAAGTATGGCATGCACAAAACACAGCTCCTGATTCATAACAGATTTTCAAAAATTCCTCCTGTGTGTTTCAAATCTACTTTTCCTTACATAAATGCAACGAGTACTAAGTGTTTGCTTCTGAAGGAATCCTTCGTAATTATCTATCATGTTGGTTTCAGATTCTTCCTCGTTTGTTTCCATCACTTGACTCAAAGGTTCTTTTATTCTACCAAAAAAATGCACCTCTTCTATTCCATCCAAGAAAGCAAGACCACAAGAGGTGGCGCAATTCTAAAGTGTCAATAGGCATACATATGTGCAATCTAGAGCATTCCATCTCGGCACATGTCATCCCAATATCTCCCAGCCAATGTGAGATCTCTAGAACACAGTCTTCCATATCCACAAGAAGCCTGAACACCAGATTGCCAAAAAAATGCAAGCTGCAGATCTCTACCAAAAGCCAGCAGAAGGACTTTGGGTCCAACAAAACACAAACTAGGAGTCGCAGTGTCGGTCTTAGAAGATAGGTCATTTATTCCTATAAAGGAGTCAGCCCTCTCGATAGGATAGGTATAGAGGGACGGGCATCCCGTAGCCGCTTGATTGGCAGGCCAGAAAAAGGGTTTCAGGTCACCCAATCAACCCTTAAAAACAAGGGAAAAATAGCGATAACCGTTCCCCCCCTCCAGCCACGCAGGTTTATTTGTTCAAAATCTTAGCGAGGGAACGGAAATCAACTTAACATAATCTGTTGATGATGATCCGCGGGCAGTGGTGAGAACCCAAGAAAGTAGGGTTTCGGAAAAACTCCTACGAAGCAAAGCAGCGATGGCGATTCGCATGCTCGAGACAACCTTGCCGAAGAACAGAAATCGACCGAAAAATACAGGAGAGGACAAGAAGAGGACCAACCTGTCATGCCGCCAGAGGTTGATTCCTGTAGAAAAGTTGCGTCGGAGATGCCGGAGGCCGGCGATGGACAAGAATGCAGAAACAGATCGGGAAAGAGGAACCCTAACTGGCGACAGGATGAGAAAACATTCGCGGAAAAGCTTCGTGACACAGAACCAAAACCCTAGTTCTTTTAAAGCTTAAACCGTGAATGCCGCGATGCGTCACCGAGAAGCTTCACCACAGGCATACAAAAATGGAACCAACAAAAACACACAGAGAGAGAGAGAGAGAGAGAGAGAGGGCGAGAGAGGGCGGAGGGGGGAAAGATTTTCTTTATTCTACTTTTGGGGCCCCGGTAAAATTAGGAAATCAAAAAAATGGGCCCCGCTGCCTAGCTGTCCTCCACGTCCCCACTAACCATGTGCCACGTCAATCCTTTTTGACGGCCTTGACGGAATATCCTCTCTGGCGGTTTCCTTGGCTGACGGCGACGTCTTCCCTTTCATTTTTTAAACTCATTAATAAACTAATCTCTCCCCAACACCCTCCTCTGGTATTGATCCACTGGTGACAATAAAATAGGATGCAACTGCAACATCACAACAAGCTAAGAACCATGTGGTTATTGCCTTCATATATAAACAAGATAGAACTGCAATCCTTAGACATTTGAAATTCTAACCTTTGGATAGCATAGGAGCTTACACAGTTCACAAAAAAGAAGTAAGCTATCTTCTTTTCTAGAAATAATTGTTAGTCTCAAATGAGAAGTTCGATTACCTAGTAGAGAAGGGTAAAAAGTGTAGGTGTGAATATATTTCTGAATCATAAAAGAAGATTCAAGAATGAGTAGGCTCAACTTCTAGGTTTTATCCTTAGACAATATGATATAGATTTTGCTTTTTTCTTTCTTTATGTTATTTAAATGTGTCACGTCACACTTCTATGGGTAATTCCCTATTTACGATAATCACTCCATGATGAGAACTCATGATAATACAACCTCGACCTTGGTACTATTAAACTTTTCTACCTTGTCGCACAAGGCATGAATGTGTTACAAGAGTAGAATGTGTTACAACATAAGAATGTAACCTAAACTTTTCTACCTTGTCGCACAAGGCATGAATGTGTTATAAGAGTAGAATGTGTTACAACATAAGAATGTAACCTATACACCCCCAAAAAAAAGGTGTTGTGAATCCTATAAAGGGGAGGTGAAACAAAATGCATTTGAACACTAACAGCTTTCATTACATGAACTGTCAAATCTAGCTTTCATTACATGGAACTGTCAAATCTAGCTCCACAGATAGCCTTTGTTTCATAGCATCATGATTGAACCAATAGAATGTTTTCTAGATTTTTGTGCTTATAAAAATCAAGTAAGGATATATGAAAATTGGGTATTTATCTTTGTGATAGAAAGATATGAGAATTGTAAATGGATGAAAGTATGAGAATTGTAAATGGATGAAAGTATATTGACATTACTTTTCAACAAAAGTCACAAAGTGTCGTTCTCTTCTCTTATGTAAGGCTTCATATAATACTAATCATGTGTAAAAGGACTTTAAAAGAGAGCATGACATGTAAGCCTAGGTCACATATCTTTTTGTGTGTAACGGTCTCGTAGTGTTGATGCCTTTTATGTAAACAACAAAAGTCAAATATATTGTTGATGTCCATAGGAAGCTATAAGAGTAAGTTTAGTTTAAGTGAAAATCCTTTCAATGTAAATAACAACCAAGAATGTTGAGCTTGGATAACACACAACCAACTCATTATCTACGTACAACCATAAAACTCACAAACATATACCTTGAAATTAAAATATAAATATTTGATAGTAGCATTATTGCCAATGGGTTATACATGGATGAGAAAGATAAGAGTACACCATCATTTCTTTCTTTCCAAAACCATCCAAATGGCATTTGAACATGAGATTCATAATCATGCACTTTTTTTATTTCTGTATCAACCAATTATTACTACCTCAAAGACTTGTAAGGACATACCTGCTCATGTCCTTACTTATAGTGGTGCACTTTTTTGAATCATTATATCAACTAATTATTACTACCTTGAAGCCTTGTAGGATATACCTACTCATGTCCTGATTTTCATGTCATACAATTTGTACTAGCTATAAATTTCAAGGAAAATTCTTGTCTTTTGTAATTATTGTAGAATTGTTGGAAACGATAATACAATCGACTATAGTGTATCAAACCACACTCCCTTAAACCCACCCAGCCTTTGGTCCCAATAATATCTTGCTTTCCTATAACTAAAACTAAAGATCAGCCAAAAGTGCCTATAGAATTGTTGGAATTGATAATACAATCGACTGTAGTGTATCAACCACACTCCCTTAAACCTACCTACTTTGGTCCCATCAATAGAGTGATTTCCTATAACCAAAACTAAAGGACGTCCAAAAGTGCCTGTGAACAAGCTAGGGCACTACTTTAAAAAGCGACAAAATAAACATCGTGTTACCTGTCGTGTACATAGGAATGATGATCTCCACAATCTTGGACGATGGTATTGGTGTCAGCATAATCACCAAGGATTGTTTTGGGAGGCCTAGGAAAGTCCACAAATCATGGGTGAATTAAAGGACGAAACCTCTCAAAATTCAAAGATTAAGATGCCTAAAGATGGATTAATGTAAAGTAAGATGAAGGCTAGTCATCTTGCACAATAATTAGATTTACACCTAGTTTAAAATACACCTGCATAATAACTAGATTTACACCTAGTTTAAAATACATAAGAACTATTGAAACCCCATCTTTTAGGGGTTGTCAAGGGGTAGGGTGTGAGGCTTAGTGTATTTAAGGCCCAAATTAGTGAAGGGAAAGCCGCAAAATCATAGAAATGATATCATGTAAAGTGGGTCAAAATAAGGCCAAAATCAAGGGCTAGTGTAAAACTAGTTCAATCATCATAAGTTAAGGAGGATATGATGAGCCCTTGTCTATTGGGGATGACTCAGGAGATGGTTCTTAAGCTGTAAAGTTACAAATTTAGACTTGGAACCAAACTCTAAAGATTAGACACAAATGTGGGGTAAAATATGAGACAATTGAGTTCAATGAGGTTGATATTGGGGATAGAGAAATATGAGTCTGATGTGATGATTTGAAAGCATATATCGTAATGTCAAATTGAAAAGGATGACCATGAAAGGCAACATTACAAGATTGAAAGAAATTCTAGAGAGAGAAAGACTACATAGGTCATACAAACAACTCCACTAGCTTGGCAAGGCATGGTTTTGAAAAAAAAAAGTGTCTAAAATTCTTTGCCTCACTCAAAAAGGCTTAGAAATCTTATTTATACAAGAATTGACTTCCCAACAGGCCTGAAATTTGATACCCATTTTGGGCGTCATCGACAAATTTGGGCGTCAAATACACCTTGCACAATGCTCTAAGGTGTCAACACGAAATCTTACCAATGGGACTAAGGCGTCAAAAGAAACCCTATAAAAACCCCTAAGGAGTCATGGGTATATATATATATATATATATATATGGGCCTAAATATATAATTAATAGCGAGTCATGGACTCATGAGAATTGAACTCGTTACTACCTCATGCTAATATGCTATTTTTAAGCTTGATTTTTTAAGGCTTTTAACTATCGTTATCTTGATAACGTGTCCACCTGAGAGCCAGCGCAAGCAATGAGAACGACGGAGAGCTCTCCGAGGTAGTGAAGGACGCAGTAAGATTTTTATTTTCTCATCTCAAAGGTTTCTATCAACATTGACCCTTGGGGTGGGTTAATATAGTTTTTGTTTTCTCATCTCAAAGGTTTGCGACACTGGGGGTCTGTTAATATAATCTTTCCTCCTATATTATTCAGCAATAAATAAATTTTGATCCTCCAAAAGCCCCTTTATCTCGCTCGCTCTCTCTCTCGAGTCTCGACCCTCTTTCCACTACAGTATCGAGCGTGGTTTGATATAAGAAATGTCAATGGGTGTTTTCAGTAATAGGCTTTCGTGTTTGTGCTGAGAATTTTTGAGCTATTTATACGTGCATGAATCTGAACATAACATATCGAAACAAGTTTTTGGTAGGAAGTATGGTGTGCATAGGCCTTGTATAAAGTTGAAGTGTTGTAGATTTTGAAGGTCAATGTAAAAGCTAGGCAATCTCTCATATTGCAATTTGTGATGGGAGTGGGCCGATCTGTGGCAGCTCCCAAAAAAAAGATAACGGTCAGTCTCTTTGTTTGTGGACTGCTATCAACTTCTTTGTCTTCCATTGTGCTTCAATGTGCATACAAAATGTGTATGTGTGTGCAATCACACTGTTAATGAGTGATTTGATAGTTTGTAAACTAAGTGATTTACATTACTGGACAATGGCCTGTGGGCTGTAGGTGTTTGGGGCTAGAGATAGAGATCGATACATAAGGCTTGAAACCTTGAAAATTACATCAGGGCATCATTTGCCTTGAAAATAAGGGGAAGACGTCATTGGAGTTTTTATGAAGCCCAATACTAGGCATTAAATTTCAGGCCTGCTTCCCAAGTCTTTGTAAAAATCCATGAGATCATGTGGTCTCCGAATCTTCTCAAGAATAATTATCTTATGGGCTGGGAGGAGCCGTCTAAGCTTGGAAACATATCTACAAAAGACATTATTTTTGAAGGCATTATGTCAATGTCTACAACCCAATAGTATTAATCTACAAGGCCTAGAGTCTTCTAGTTCATGAAAAATAGCAATATTCTAAACAACAATTGCTATGTCCCCAATCGGAATATTAACAACACAAAGATGATAGTGGCCATCCTGTATGCGAGAAGCTATCTAAGGTTGAAAATATCTCTACAAAATACATTGTCTTCCAAGACCAATAGTATTAATCTACAACCCAATAATATTAATCTACAAGGCCAATAGTATTAATCTATAACCCAATAGTATTAATCTACAATGCCACACTCTTCTAGTTTATGACAAATAGTAATATTCTGAACAAGCATTTCTATGTCCCCAATGGGAATCTTAAGAACACAGATGGTAGTAGTAGTCCCATAGATGAGCTATCTAAGATTGGAAAATCTATACAAAAGATATTATTTTCCAAGTCATTATGTCAATGTCTACGAGTGCCCAAACTTATTATCCTTAACACTAACAATGCAATGAGTGCCCAAACTTATTATCCTTAGCTCTAACGATGTAATAAGGCAGTCCATAAAGTCTTACTATTTCTTTTATAAAGATATCAAATGATGTCGACGTTGGAAAGGTCTTTTTAATTGATAGCAAATGGGTTACCATACTTGTCAACGGTTTGTTCGTCCATCCTTCTATGGTTAATTGGGGACGCCTAATCACCACTATGTTCGAAGCATGGCACTTGGGTGATTCCAAATATTCCATGTGTAGGACATATGAAATTAGGGATAACTAGAATTAAGTGTTGGATTTATTACTATGTGTTGTCGTGGACTTGTAGCATGTGTTTCTAACTCGTAGTGTGTTTGAATGGACAACCTTGTAGGTTGGTGAGATTGCAGGCCTCGTGCTCAGAAGCTGGACTGCTGGGACGTGATGGCGGCGACATGGTGCGAGCTATACCGGGATTGTTCTCATTTTGGTATTTTTGCCATAGTGTCTACTATGAGATTTTGTATTTGTCCACTTCAAGCACTTTGGTGATTGCTTTGGATGGCCACACCGCTCTTCTAATCGCCACGGGATTCAAGATCTTCAAAATTATTACTATGAGTGAAAAATCATATAAGTATTTCTAACTTTTTCCTATCTTTATTTCTTTTTAGCATTCATGGCTGATCTGCCTGCGCTTCCGTCTATTCAAGAGCAACTCATAGCTTTGCAAGCATAATTGGTCAATGAACGCACTCATAGACTTGCATTAGAAGACCAATTGAAATCATGTAAAAGGCATAAGCATGACAATGAAGCGATAATGATGACGATTCTATTCTTCGAACCGTGAAAGCAACTTTAGATGCTCAAACGGCTCGAAAAGAATCTCGCATTAGTCACAAGGATTTTTCTTTTCATAATTTTAATGGAAAGAAGGACACACACACTCTTTTGGCTTGGCTTAGCTAATTTGATCACTATTTTTCGGGAGAGAAATTTTTCGAGAAAGACAAGGTCAACTGTGTTGCGAATCACTTGATTCAGAATGCTGCTTTATGGTGGAATGCTACCAAGAATGGGCAGCATAAACCTCGTAATTGGGAGGATATTCAACACGAAATTAAGAGACATTTTCTACCTCCTCAGTACAAGGCTAAAGCCCGATAGCATTGGGATACTCTTAGACAATTAAAAGGAGAGGATGTCCAAACCTATATTGAAAAATTTTGGAATGCTCTCATTCAAATGCAATCTATAGAAAAAGTGCATGAAAAGCATCTTAAAAAGGAAGTTCATCTCAAGATTGGATCCAAAGATTAGAGCGGAGTTTAATATGTTTTGTCCTCACACTCTTTCCTCTGCTAAATCTCTTGAAAAGAAAAATGGTGTGCCCAGGTCCCAACAGGAGAATCATACTTCTAAACTCTCCAAAGATTCGACATCTTCTAGTGGTTTTAATAGGCGTTCTTCATTCAAGCGACCTTTTAATAAGGGTCAAGATCAGAGAAGCCAGCAGCTCAACAACAAAGCAAAGATTGGCAACAATAGCAACAATGGGGCGAGTGGAGAACAAAAGAAGACAGATGTTCCTGATTCATTGACTCGAGATGAAAAAGCAAGCAATGTTCAATGTTACACTTGCCATCAGAGGGGACACTATGCTAATAAGTGTCCAAATGATAGCAACAACAACAACAACAACAAGCCAATGGCACGGCTTAACATGGTGGGTGGAGATGAAGACCCTGGTATTTGAGACGACGATGATGCTTACGATGACGACTACAAGCCAAAGTTTGATGATAACGAGTTCAATGGTAAATCTGATCAAGAAGGTCCTTCTAACCCTGATCCTCATTCTTTTTCACCACATACTTTACTTAAAATGAAGGGAAAATTTTAAGATAAGGAAATCACAATCTTGCATGATGACGGTAGCCCACACGATATTATTTCTGAACGTCTTGCACGTGCTCTTCATTTTGACATGATTCCTTCTCGTTTTAAAGTAAAGGCTGCTTTTCAAAACCAAAAGTATAATTGCACTAAGAAAGTAAAGAATCTTGCTTTTTCTATTGGACAATTTTCGGATTAACGTACTGTCTTAGTAGCACCTTTGCATGGTATTGACATGATTTTGGGAATGCCTTTTCGACATGAGGACACACCATATATTGACATGCAAAGCATACAATGTCTTTTATACATCATGGAAAGAATGCTTGTTTGCAAGGAATTTTTGAGGGTAAGGATCAACCACTTTTTAGCCATACTCAAGCCAAAAGGGCTTTGAGAGGAAGGGGAGAAAACTTTTTTAATTTTGGTTAGCTAGCTTAGTGCTCAAGAATCACCTCCTAGGGATACATCCCTCCATGACTCTTTCATTTCCAAATTCTCTGACTACTTTCTCAATGAGTTACCTCCTGGACTCCCTAGATCACGTCCTGAAGATCATCACATAGATATTATTCTTGGTAGTGCACCACCTTCTAGAGCACCTTATAGAGTTAACCCTCTTGAGCAAAGAGAAATTATGACTCAAATCAAGGAATTTCTTTCTCGGGGACTTATTAGATCAAGTATTTCACCACATGGAGCACCAGTCCTTCTTGTAAAAAAGAAAAATGATACTTATCGTGTGTGTGTAGACTACAGAGCTCTCAACAAGAACACTATCAAGAATAGATTCCCAATTCCTAGAGTTGATCTACTTGATAAATTAAGGGGAGCCAGCATCTTTAGCAAAATTAACCTAAAATCTGGATATCATCAAGTAAGAATTGCCGAGCAAGATATCTATAAAACTCCTTTTAGAACTCATACTAGTCACTTTGAGTTTTTAGTGATGCCATTTGGTCTTACTAATACTCCTGCGACTTTTAGTCGTATGATGAATAGGATCTTTCTTGAACATCAAAACTTTGTGGTTGTCTTTTTCGATGATATCTTGGTTTTTAGTAAATCTACAAAAGAGCACGAAAAACACTTGGAAATTGTATTTAATTTGTTCAAGGAAAATGAACTTTACATTAATCCTAAAAAGAGTAATTTTTTCCAGAGTGAGATTGAGTATTTGGGACATATAGTTTCTACTAAAGGCATCCATGTTGATCCCAAGAAAACAAAAACTATTGCGACATGGTTGCGTCCCAAGAACCTTCATGAATTACGATCTTTTCTATTGTGTAGCTCTATTATCATAAATTTGTACGTATTTTTGCATATAAAGCGCACTATCTCACTGAACTTCTCAAGAAAACCAAACCCTATGAATGGACCAAACTTCAAGAGAAATCTTTTCTCGCATTAAAATATGCACTTGTGTTACAATTACGTGATTTTTCACATCCTTTCTTTGTGCTTGTAAACCGATGCTAGTGGTAAGGGCATTAGTGCTGTATTAATGCAAGATGGTCATCTTATTGCTTTCGAGAGTAAGTATAGCACTTATGGACAAGGAGTTGTCTGCTGTAGTCCATGCATTGAAAATTTAGAAACATTATTTGATAGGCTCAGAATTTCTTATAAAGACTAATTAGTAGAGTATCAAACATTTGCTTTCTCAACCATATATTTCGGATAGACATATTAAATGGACAGCTTTTATTCAAAGTTTTCAGCCTATTATTCAATAACAACCTGGTAAAGAAAATGTAGTTTGCTGACGCTTTGAGTAGAAGACCTTCCATTCAAAATATTTCTGTGATTGAGAATACATCTTTTGACTCTATGCGTGAGACTTATGACCAAGACCCTGACTTTAGTGATATTTGGTCTAGATTGAGAGAAAATCATTGGACCCCTTTTGCTGAATATTCCTACGATGATGGATATCTTTTCTTCTAGAAAAGATTATGCATTACTCAACCTTTTAGACATTCTATTTTATAGGAATTACATCAGTCACCTTATGTGGGGCATCGAGGTGTTTCATCTACATTCCAGACTATTTCTAATGACTGTTATTGGCCTAAAATGAAAATCGATGTAGCTAAATTTATGTTAGAATGTGATGTTTGTCAAAAAGTGAAAAGTTATAAGGGTAGGAAAAGTGAAAAGTTATAAGGGTAAGAAACTTAGAACTTACTTATGCCACTTTCTATTCCTAATGCTCCTTGGAAACAGATTTCCATGGATTTTATCACTGGTTTTCCATTGACTATGAACCATAATGATATGATTTGGACCATTGTTGATAGGTTTAGCAAACAAGCATATTTTCTTCCTTGTAAAAGGACTCTTACTGCACATCAAGTTGCACATTTGTTTGTTAAACACATCTTCACACATCATGGTTTACCACAAGTGATTGTTTCTGATAGAGATTCTAAGTTACATTGTTTGATAATCTAGGCACTGAATTGGATTTTTCCACTGTATTTCATCCTTAATCTAATGGTCAAACAGAAGTGACAAATAGCACAATATTGGATTTACTTTGTGCATATGTTTCATCACAACCTAAACAATGGGATAAGTATATCCATATATTTGCAATTTGCATATAATAACATGTCACATTCATCCACTAGAAAGGCACCTTTTGCAATTGTGTATGGAAAAGTTTTACCTACTCCTATCACTCATTTGTCACCTACTCCTATCACTCATGTCGCATTCATCCACTAGAAAGGCACCTTTTGCAATTGTGTATGGAAAAGTTTTACCTACTCCTATCACTCATTTGTCACACACTATTGAAGCTACAGATCAATTCACCATTGATTTCAATTCCATTCATGATCATGTTTGTAAAGCTATTTCTAATGCACAAGATAAATACACTAAACAAGCTAATAAGAAAAGGAAGCACATGGTTTTTCAAGAAGGTCAATATGTTTTGCTTCGTATTGAAAAGAGACGTCTTAAAAGTGTTGAGACTAATCCTGTTGTTAAGTTAGCTCCTCGTTTTTATGGTCCTTTTAAAATTACTCATAAGATTAATGACCTAGCATATAGGCTTTCACTTCCTTCTCATTGGAGAATTCATAATTCTTTTCATATGTCTTTTGAGGCCTTATAGGGGACTAATTCCTACACATCCTGTATATGAGGAAGCACCTAGTCTTGTTGACCAAGTAGAAGAACTTCAACCTGAGGCTATATTGACCACGAGACCACTACTACTCACACATGTACTATATATAATAGATATCTTTTGACCTTCAAAAATCATCCTGTAAAAAATGCTAAATGGATGCCTGAGCGATTTTTCCGCGCCTATCCCGACATCATCCAATCTTACTTTCAAACACGGGCCGGTTGATATGATAGCAAACAACTGAGGATAGTTGCTATCTCGGGTACGAGGGATGTCACGGTTTGTCCGTCCATCCTTCTGTGGTTAATTGGGGACGCCTAATTACCACTATGTTCAAAGCATGGCACTTGGGTGATTCCAAATATTCCATGTGTAGGACACATGAAATTAGGGATAGGTGGAACTAAGTATTAGATTTATTACTTATGTGCTATCATGGACTTATAGCATGTGTTGCTAACTCATAGTGTGTTTGAATGGACAACCTTGTAGGTTGGTGAGATTGACGAGCCTCGTGCTTATAAGCCAAATTGGCTGGGACGTGATAGCGGTGATATGGTGTGAGCTATTACCAGGATGGTTCTCATTTTAATATTTTTGCCGTAGTGTCTACTACGAGATTTTGTATTTATCCACCCCATTTTGATGTATTCGGGCGCGTGGACCCATTTTGATGTATTCGGGCGCGTGGACCCATTGAGCCGCCCACTTTTGTTATATTGGGCGTGGACTTATTTATTTGCACGTGAATTAGCTCTTGGGGTTCATTTTGTAATTATCCTTTAGTGTTTAGATAGGAACACTTTACCTAATCTTGTGTTAAAAGCAACCCCCATTTTTGTAAAGGGCAAGCCCATGCATAAGTGTGCATCTATTTTTGGCTTATGGGCTATTTTGATTAATAAAGCATAAATACTCGAGAAGTGGAAGGAAGCCGACACTTCTTGAGGGGGGATAGATTGCACCCAATGATTCTCTCTTGTGTTTTTATGCTATGTTATGCTTTTATGATTATTTATTAAATTTTCGGTTATGGTAATTTGATTGAAGTGATGAACCAGTTGGTATTTGGTTGGATGGTGTGTCTCCCCATGATCCTAGTGGTTTCATTAGTTAATATGTGCAGCACAACCATGATGGAATCATATCACCTTACATAGCCGAGAGCCAAGTGATGAAGTCCAAACCAATACATTCCCACTTCATTTACGGAATCTCTAAGGGATGAAGCTTCCTTGGAAGCTTAACTCTTTTAGCTTTGATCTTATGATAAGAAAGGCATTGCTTTACATAATTCAATACATACCTCTTTTAATCATTCTAAAAGAAACTCCTTTAGCTAAAGCATAGGTCTTTGTATAACCAGGGTATCATGCTAAAGGGTTATCACGTGCTTCTGATAAGATCTTCTTTCTAATCTCCTCATTATGAGGAATGCACAGTCTTCAATGATAAAGCAATTATCCATCCTCCAAGGTAAAGCCTTCAAGCTTTACATAATTCAATACATACCTCTTTTAATCATTCTAAAAGAAACTCCTTTAACTAAAGCATAGGTCTTTGTATAACCTGGGTATCATGCTAAAGGGTTATCATGTGCTTTCGATAAGACCTTCTTTCTAATCTCCTCGTTATGAAGAATGCACAACCTTCAATGATAAAGCAGGTATCCATCCTCCAAGGTAAAGCTCCCTCCTATTTGAGTTCAAAACTACCATGATTGGCTGAAAATAAGAAGAAGACACTTAACTTGCTCTAGAAGAGGTTTAGAGGGCATAGAGATAACCATACTAAAACCTCAATGACTAAGAGCATTGACTAATACAATTTCCTTATCAGGAAGAAATTTAATTTCAAAAATCAAATTCTTAAACCAGTTCTATCCATTGCCTCAACCTCATGTTAAGGACAGGCTGAGAGAAAACTGAATGTTCTAAGTTATCTGGCCCATTCAAAATCTTGCCAAAAATCCAGTCTTTAACCTTTACAGGCCTATTTGTCAAATGGAATCCATACGTGAGAAAGGAAATCCCACACCTTCTTTGCCACCGGACTTGAAATGAAATGATGTGGGCATGTTTCCAAGCATGTAGTAAGAAACACATAATTACCAGAAGCAATTTGCTGCTTCCGCGAAGTGGTCATCCAATGGTAAGCCTCCAACTAGCATGCGCCATAGGAACACCTTCCTCCCTTAATATGGAATCTTAGACTACCAACCCTATAAGATTACTTCCTTCCACCAGGCCCTACTTTTTTTGATGTTTCATACACTATTAGCCTTCTCAGTGATCCAACACTTATCTTTCACCATCATACGGTACACTTGATTTGTTGTACACTGGACAATGTCATGAGGCTTTCTAAATGCCCAATCTAACCAAGGTTGTTGATCCTCCAATTGAGGAATATCACCAAATGGTGTAAGGCCTGCTCTTACCTTCTCCCGTAATTGTACATATCCACGTGGAACCTGAAAATATTGATGGATTTTTTGAAAAAACAATAAGCAACCTTTAAGTGGCAACAAAGCATCCATACCATAGAGTTCAACTGTAACCGCTCATCTGAAGGCTTCCATTTAGTGTGTGCCAACACCTCCTTCCATGAGATCATCAAATCAGAAAGGAGAGGTGAAGCCACCACTCGAACTTGTTAGGAACCATTCACTACATCCCACCATGTATCATCAATCCTTGTATTACCATGCACAAGTGCGACCTCGTCTATGAGGGCCTTAGCCATTACCACTCATGGCTCTTGAGATACACACACATCTTGCAATAAAGGCTGTCTCCTAGCGACCATATGTAATCTGACATCTAATAGGGTTATCCCTCCAATCCTCTTCAGAGTAGTAACATGTTCCCAATAAATCCACGTCTACCTTGGCTTATTTTTTTCTCTTTTCCATAGCATAAATCTAATTGGCTGTTTTATCTAATGCAAGGCTTGCCCATCCATGGCAATAAAGGCAAGAAAAAAGATATCATGCTAATCATAATGGATTGTGCCACTTTGAGCCGAACATGCATAGGCCAACCTTGAGATATCCAATACACAAATTTATCATTTATCCTTGTAGTAATCCATGCCACTTTGAGCCGAACATGCATAGGCCAACCTTGAGATATCCAATACACAAATTTATCATTTATCCTTGTAGTAATCCATGCCAACAAAGCATGTGAATCAACATCAACTCCAATCGGATAACCCAAGTGGCGTGTGATGCATCCCCTTTGTATGACTTACCCATTCCATCCCAAACCAAGCAAATCGCTCTCGATACAACTTATCAGACCAAATTTCTGCATATTAATGTATAACTCTAAAGCAAGACATAAAGTATCCCAAACAACCATAGCCTTATGAACATTATCTCTGTGAGCCTTAAGAAACATGAAAGAATCATCTGCCACCAATGCATGGCTGGCCATCTGCTCTTTGCTTGGAAGAGTAAGCCCTATAACTTCACCGTCCTCTCTCTCTCTCTCTCCCTTTTTCTTATGTTCTCTCTCTCTCTCTCTCTCTCTCTCTCTCTCTCTCTCTCTCTCTCTCTCTATATATATATATATATATATATATATATATATATATCTCATTTCTCCCTCTCACCGTCTCTCACACTCAATAACCATGCAATTTTTGACTTCTCCTCCCTCTCTTATCCCTCCACTCTATATCTATCCCTCTCTCACTCTCTAACCATGCTTTTTTTGACTTCGCTTAACCCTCTCATCTCCCTCCTCCTCTCTCTCAAACATAGATTTATTTGGGCACAAGTACTCAAAATCTTAACTTTAACAACAAGCGAACAAATGAAGGAAAAAAATCAAATAATACGATACTTTTTGAAATAACTTCATGTACACAAAATTACAATTAAAAAACACACAGTTATTAGGAACGTAAAAGTCCATACAAACGAGAGACCTCCAACCAAAATGAGAGATCTCCAACCAACACAAGCAAAGCTATTTATATCTTCTAGTTACCATGATTATTCTCTTTATTCATTTTATGGCAACAATACATGGTTTATTTTCCATAGGGGAACTACATGTCTTTTTCCTGCACTTTCCTCCTAAGCTCCTCTCAAAGAACGGATTCTCCGTTGTTGCTTATGTAGCCATATGCACACCAACTCCTTATTGTAGTACTCAATTTCAAATTCCATTGATATACATCTCCATTTTCAAACGAACCACCTTCATTGAGTTTACTCCATAGCTTTTGTGCTTCTACACTCTCCTACATGCATTGCAACACTTTATGTTCATTCTAGCTCTTATCTTTCATCTACACCCATTGCTTAGACAAGATTGTGGTGATGGCATCTTTGATGCTTGTTATAGTATTGCTTGAGCTAGACATGTTGGAAGGATCAGAGGGTGAGAGTTAGAAGGTATGGGATTGAAGCGCGCACGCATGTGTGTGTGTGTGTGTGTGGAGAGAGAGAGAGAGAGAGAGAGAGAGAGAGAGAGAGAGAGAGAGAGAGAGAGAGAGAGAGAGAGAGAGAGAGAGAGAGAGAGAGAGAGAGAGAGAGGAACAACTTGTTGAGGGACTATGAATTATGGTAGATCTAATGAGCTCCAAGACATACCCTTATATAGTTTTAAGGTGGTCTACTTATAGCATCCCCTTGACACTTTTAATAGGACCTCCCCTTTTTATTGTTACTTTTAATAGGACCTCCCCTTTTTATTGTTACTTTTAATAGGGACCTCTCCTTTTTGTTGTCACTTTCAATAGGGACCTCTCCTTTTTGTTGTCACTTTCACCTCTCTTTTTTGTTGTCACTTTCAATAGGGACCTCTCTTTTTTGTTGTCACTTTCAATAGGGACCTCTCCTTTTTGTCGTCACTTTTAATAGGGACCTCTCTTTTTTGTTGTCACTTTCAATAGGGACCTCTCCTTCTTCTTTTTTTGCCACTTTCAATAGGGACCTCTCCTCTTTTTTTTTGCCACTTTCAATAGGGACCTCTCCTCTTTTTTTTATATCACTTTCAGTAGGGACCTCCCCTTTCTTTTATCACTTTCAATAGGGATCTCTCCTTTTTTTCATTGCATACAAAAAGTAGTAGTTAAAGGAACACAATACTAAAATCAAGAAAATTCAAAGACTACTTCATAAGTTATGTACAATGTGTGGGTCAAGAAATCCAAAACATTTAAAACCTTGACATAAACCTAAATACAACAAAATCATCTAAGGGCTTGTAGGTGCCACTTTATGACATTTAAAAAAGAGATAGCGAGCACTTCGTGGTTACATTGGCACACAGAACTTTTTACACTCAAAATCTTGGCCAGGTCTTCCTTTTTGAGATGTGGCTAGTGTATAAATATGTTATTATTTACACAGATAGACAAAATACATGTGCTTACATGCAACAAACGGGCGTCTCCCACCTACTCTTATCTAAAAATCCAGACTTTCAATACCAAATATTAACCTGCATAGGGAAAAGATACCATATGCTCATTGTTGAGAGCACTAAAGAAAACTGATATAGCAAAGCAATCCATTGCAAACACAAAGGTTTAGATAGCTCAAAGCACAATATCAAAGACAAAAAAGTGAGAAAGACAGAGTTAGAAAATGTGGGAGAGACAGAGTTGGAGGGGTGCTTAAAGCAAAAAAAAAAATTGTTAAAATTTTGAAAGAATTTACAGTAAGAACAATGAGTAGCAGCAGTATTTGAATTGCATTAAATAGTTATTCCTCAACAGTTAGTAGATTTTATTATGTTAATTTATTTTTTGTTAAAAATAACGATTGCTACTAATAAAAAAGAATGTATTAAATATCATTTAATGATTTCTAATAAATGAAATATGTTTAATTTGATTTAATGACATTTAATGCTCTCATTTTGTGGGAGGTGAGAGGTGCAAGGGGGTGGCCACAACCCACCCCCTTTGGGTACAAGGAGAGGATAGGGGAGCAAGCGCATGCGTGAGGAGAGGATACGGGGGAGAGAGGCACAGGCATGAGGAGAGGATAAGGGGGGAGAAGGGGAGAGAGGCGCGAGGAGAGGCTAAAGGGGGGGAGGGATCCCCCTTATAAAGGGGGTCCCTCCCCCCCTTAGCCTCTCCCCCCTTATCCTCTACTTGCTCTCCTTGTGCCTATGCCTCTCCCCCCCCCTTATCCTCTCCTCGCTCTCCTCCTGCCTATGCCTCTCCCCCCCTTATCCTCTACTTGCGCCTCTCCCTCCTTATCTTCTTCTCGCACCTCTCCCCCTTATCTTCTTCTCGCACCTCTTCCCTCCCCTCTCCCCCTTATCTTCTTCTTGCACCTCTTCCCTCCCCTCCCCCCCCTCTCTCCTCTCGCTACTCCCCCCCTTATCCTTTACTCATGCTTGCCTCCCTCCCCCCCTTATCCTCTCCTTGCGCCTCCCTCCCCCTCTTATAAAGAGGGGTCCCTATCCCCCTTATCCTCTCCTCGCACATCTCCCCCCCAATCCTCTCCTCCACTTACTCGCACCTCCCCTCCCCCCTTATAAAGGGGGTCCCTCTTCCACTTATTCCCTCCTCCACTTACTTGCACCTCCCCTCCCCCCTTATAAAGGGGGTCCCTCTTCCCCTTATCCTCTCCTTGCGCCCCCCTCTCCCTTATCCTCATCTCGCACCTCCCCTCTCCCTCTTCCCATTTCTCCCCCCGCCTTGCAGTCCTCTTCCTTTCCTTTCTCAAGTATTTTAGTTTTTTAATTTATTTTTTAAATATTTTATTTGTTTAAATTTGATGTACACAAGCAATTTATTATATTTGTGTTTAAAAAATGTTATAATATAAATATCTTAATATATATAAATATATTATTCAAAATATTAATTATTTAATTGAGAAAATGTTATTGTGTTTTTATTTTTTGTATTTGTAAGGTTTGAAATGTTTTATTTGTTGTAGTTTGATGTACATAATTAATTTGATATAATTTGTGTTGATTTGAATAGATTGTGTTTTCTAGATGGCTAGCATCATTGACACAATTGGATGTTTGTGAGATGATATGGACAAAGTAGAGGTAACAATAGTATTATTTGATCTTACAATAGTACATTTCAAAAACTTGTGTTTGTGCATAATGACATACTAATTTGTTTTACTTGTCGTCCGTTAGGATTGTGCACAATAAAGAAGTGTCCATTATGTTTGCCGAAAAGAAGGTTAGGTGTGGATGTGTAACACACACATCCACAAGTCAAATTGTGCATTCTTGTCAAGAATTTTCTCAAGTAAGACATTCCCTTGCCATATCCAATAGAGCAGGGTGACATGTATAGGTTGCATGATGCCGTGAACTCATTTGTCATATGGGAAAAGGTCAACTTAGTAAGTATACTTTGTTAGTGTCACTTTCGTGATTTGTTTAGTTTGTTTTGACCTACTGACTGGAACTGTTAACCACTAGTGGTTACGATCATTGTAACTTATCTTTTGTAACCGTGCAAATCGCTTAATGATAAAAGAGACATGGATGATGGAGATTATGGCTTGTGTAATGCCAATATTAGGATAGATTTGTACATAGAGCTAGGAAGACTAGTTTTGGGCCCCCAATTGTAAATGGGCGACTGACTATTATAAACTAAGAGCTCTTGTATATAAGACATTTTATGAAATATGAAAAGGGACAATCCCATTAGTCTCATTTTAGTTTGCCTCTCTCTCTCTCTCTCTCTCTCTCTCTCTCTCATGAGCCTGTGGATGTAAGCTTGCTTTGTTGTTGCTTGCATGTTTGATTATCGTTACAAGTGTATGCTTGTCGGGATGGTAATGATCTAGCTTCTCCTCTCCTCTCCTCTCTCTTTGCTCTCTACCAAGGTCCCTCTTGCATGCATGTGGCATGGAGTGAAGGTTGAGTTTTCCATAGCTTCCTCTTTCTTGCTCTCTACCTAGCTCTTGAATCTCCACTTGGGTGATACAAGTGGAGGTGGAGTAAGCTCTTAGCAGCCTCACATCAGGGAGTTTACCCTCATTAGGGTTGGCTAAGTGCACATCTCCGACCTTGACCCTTGCATGGTTGTCTCTTCTTCTTCTTTCCCTCTCTTGTGTGCAAGATTGTATGTTAGGACTAACATCTTTGGCGGCACTGCCAGGGATAGCACTTTGCTTTGGTCCTCCACTTATTTCATTTGGTAGTCATGATTTGTCCCGGTTGGAGTGAAAATCCATTGGTTTTTTGTTTGTGTTTGAGTTTGTTTAATGGTGTCTATGGGGGTCAACCAAAGCATTGAGGTCTTCATCGAGTGCGGGAGAAGCAAGTAAGTGTTTGAGTTTGTTTAATGGTGTCTATGGAGGTCAACCAAAGCATTGGAGCATTGAGGTCTTCATCGAGTGCGGGAGAAGCAAGTAAGTGTTCAATCTTTGCCCTTGATATTCATGTCAATTTTGATTTTTGGTCTTTTTTCATTAAGTTTGCACCATAGATTAATTATCAAATTAATCTCAATTTGTTAGGTTTCATTAAACATTATAGGCATCATTGGTAGTTAGAGACTAGCTCTAGCTTCTTATCAAATCAAAAAGCCAAAACAACATTGGGAAGATACGTGAAATTGCAAAAATCAAAGGAGGAAACATGAAAAAAATCCCATTTTGGATGCTTTTTTGAGAAGCGAATGGACGTTCCATTCACAGGTCATGCCTGTGGCAAATGTGCCATGCCCGTTGGGCAGATCTTGGGAAATCTTCAGCCTTGAATGTGGCAATTAGCATTAAAAATAGAATATTTCCATTAAGTTAGCATAAATTGCATTTAACTAAAGGGGTATAGCTGTACAGAGAATATTATAAGTGGCAGCCAGACCTGCAGCCTTAAATTCTCTAAAAAATCTTTGAAATCTGACAGTGCCATGGCCATTCCATTTGTGCCATGGTCGTTCCTTTTAAAAGCGTATGCCCATTCCAAAGTATTCCCTTTAACTGCCATGCCCGTGTCAGTTTTGCCATGCCTGTGTCATTCTCTTTTGCCTTGGCTTCAGCAACAACAAGCGTACGATCGTTCCACTTGTGCCATGCCCATACCAATTGTTTCTTCTAAAGTGTATGCCTGTGCAAACTTGCCATGCCCGTACCATTCACTTGCCACACCCGTACCTTCTCCACCCAAAAGCGCGTGCCCATTCCTTCTTGAAGCCATGCCCATGTCTTTTAGGAAGTGTATGCCTATGCCATGTACACCATGAGAAGCGTACACCTATTCCTTTCTGAAGCCTATGCCCGTACCATCTTAAAGCATATGGCCGTACCATTTCCTAAAAAAGTAGACTGTTCATAGGGGGTTTTGCACAATAGTTCCACACTTCCATGCACCTACCTTTGGGTAAATTGGTGCAAAACAACCCTCTTTTTGACGATGTAAACTGTCCTAAAGCTCCCTCGCTCTCTCATAAGGTTAGACCCATCGGTCAATACCGCTTTGGAGCTAAATGGTGCTTGCCTTGACAGAACTAGTGAGAGCAAAGGCCGTCCCAACATGGGACGAGAAACTCTTGACCTTGAGATAGGAGAGCCCAAAACTCAATGTATGGATAGACTACCTATCCAAGAGCCTATCCAAAGAGCAGGATCCTACCTCTCCCATGCAGTCATAGAGAAGCCTTGCTTCGAGGCTCCGCAACTTTATCCTGGGCCAAGCAATCTTTCTCATGGAATAGCTTCCACTCCTAGAGACATTTCTAATCTCTCTTCCTTCCTTTCCTCTCAGAATATAGAAATCCCTATCCACATCCCATACACACAAAAGAGCTTGAGATTAAGGCAAGCAATCTTTCTCATGGAATAGCTTCCACTCCTAGAGACATTTCTAGTCTCTCTTCCTTCCTTTCCTCTCAGATCGAGATCCCTATTGGCACCTTGCTTCAAGGTAGCCCAAGCTTATGGAAAGATCTAAAGGATTGGATGGAGGAACGCCTAGGGGTAGGCATGCAAGAATCGATGGAGCTGGCTCTAATGAATCTGAGGAAGATGAACTTATTATACCCCATGAAATCAGTGGCACTCCCACATTCCGAGTAAATAAGATTGGAAAATACTTTGAAGGTGACGAACTAAATGTGGCTTTGCCAACAACCTTTGATGGCCTCTAGGTCACTAAATCTTGGACGAGGGGAGCAGGTGTGAGCATTGTTACAAAACAATGTTGGGAAAAATGGGGAGCACCTACTATGGATGACACCACATTGCTAGTCAAACATGCTATGGAGCCACAGCTAGACCCATTGGTCTACTGAAGGATTTGAAAATAAAGATCCTAGGAACTACTTACCATCACACCTTTGTGGTGATGAACTTTGGATGTTAGTATATTTCTTATGACTTCATCCTTGGGTTACCATTCATTAGAGAATCTAAAATGATCCATGATTGGGATATCAACCACATTTACACTCGAAGAAAGGATCAAACCGTAAAGATCAACCTACGCACATGGAAGGTATACCCAATGAGTGGCAGACCCTTTGCAGAGGACTTAATAATAACAACTAGATCCATTGCAGTTCATCTGTGTCAAATGTGCCACAAGACACTGGACAATGAAAAGGATAGTGAGGAATTTGCACCTCTTCTAGAGCCAGAAGACTCCGAGAATTGGATGCATATTTTTGCCACCTTGGACATTCTTCCCTAGACGCACAGGCACAAGGTTTGATATGGTAAACGGGTAGGAGATCACCTCTCTATACATGATTAACAGATACTTGCCTAATGTTTCCACCCATAAACTTGAATAGGCCATTAAAGTGGAACCATCAAGGGGAACACACACTCATAGGACTTGCAAGCCCGATTCCTGGGGCTAGAACAATATGTCTTCCCAAACAATCCAGACACCCACTGGCTAAAGTATGTTGGGGCTATTGAAGCACATAACCACTTCAATGAAATATGACAAAAGGAGTTTGCCAATAGTTCCCTTCCAGTCCACATGACCACCCTAAAGCCAATGGAACCCATTGATCCCAAACCAGAACCAAAAAAGCTTTGCCGCTCTGCACGTAGAGAGCACACAATAAAAAGTTAGCAGCTGGCAGAAAAAGAAGCCAAAAGGCTAGTGGAAGAAGAAAGCACTAGGGTAGAAGAGACCAAACAGGTGCCCAAACATTTCAAGACCTTTCAAATGGCTGATAGATTTGTCTAATATGACTCGGCCCAAAGGTCCCACAATGGACAACCAGGGACATCCTATGAGGAAAGGCTCTTGGCATGTTTTGGTAGACCACATGTCAAGGATCCCTTATAGCGAGCCGCCCGTGGGAGTAGAAGATGATTTACTGGATGCCACCCTATTCCAACTATGCTTAACTCCTGAGTGGAGCGAGGAGGTAGCACACTTTTTAGCCAACAGCTTACTGGTGGACCCCCTCCTAAACAAGGACCATGCTCATCACCTAATTAAATAGGCAACCCCCTACCAGATCAACTCTATAGGCAGGGGAAAGATAAGATTCTTAGACATGTCTGCGAAGATGAACATGTCTTCCTTCTAGAATAGACTCACTTTACCTGTGTTGGTGGGCACTTTGCAGCAGATATCACTGCATGCAAAGTCCTCACAGCCAGGTTATGGTGGCCAACCTTAATGGTGGCGGATGCAACAGAATATGTCAAGCAGCGTGATGAGTGTCAACATGTGGCAATTCCTCGCTTTAAGGATAGCATGACCATGAATCTTGTAGTGTCCTTGTAACCATTTGAAAAATGGGGCATTGATTTCATTGGACCCATCAGTCAAGCCAGATATATAATTGCTGCCATAGACTATTGCACTAAGTGGGTTGAAGCTTGAGCTACCGATAATGCTGATGCACGATTGACTGCCAAATTCCTTTATGAATCAATCCTCACATGCTTCAGTTTTCCCCTAGAGCTTGTGAACGATAATGGGACACATTTCATTAATGAGGTAATCCAATTTCTCTTGCATAATTACTTTGTCACTCACAGAAAGTCCTCCCCCTATTACCCTCGAGAGAGAATGGCCAAGTTGAGAGAACGAGCAAAGTTTTGTGTGTCATTCTAACTAAAACAGTGGAGGCTAGCTGCAACGATTGGGAACAAAAGTTGTTGATAGCACTTTGGACTTATAGAACTTTCTAGGCAGCTACCAATGCCACCCCCTTCAATTTGTCTTATGGTACTGAAGTGGTCATGCCAATGGAGTTCTTGGCCCCTGGCTTACGCATTTTAGTTCAAGAGAATCTCATAAGAAATGTCTTAGGCTATCGCCTTTTTGAGCTTGAGAAGCTCGATGAAACATGCCTTCTAGCCATATACAAAATGTTTGTCAAAAAGCTAAGGCGTAAACAATGGTTCGACGACCAGATAAAAGACAAACAAATGAACGAGGGTGACATGGTCCTATTCAGCACAAAGACGCACAAAAAGAAACTCAAGATAAGAGGTTTAGGACCCTTCCTAGTGACTGAAGATAACACCACAAGGTGCTATCCGCATGGAGACACTTGACGGTGTCAAAATAGCTGGCTATTTTAATGGTAGCAAATTAAAATGCTACTATGGCCCACTCACCAAAGCCACCTTAAGAGTCATCCACAATAAGAAACAACAAAAAAAGGACCATGAGGATATGAAACAAGCTGCCCAACAAGAGGCCAAAGTAAGGTAAGCCAAGTTTTGGCAAAAACAAATCATGGTCAACATGGCCCAAGTGGTCGACCTCGTGTGGTTAGGAATGACCACTCTGACTAGCTTTACCAAAAAATTAGCTCTCGTCGTCGATACTAGGGCTAATTACAATTTGATGTCTTATGAAACATGGTGTTCCATTTGGGAACCTTTGCTGAAGAATACCGCTGCCATGGTCACAACAGTGGTAAGCATGTTCACCGCTTAGGAACAATTACACTATTGTTCCACATTGGAAATAATCCCTTGGAAGGGAAGTTCTATGTGATGCCTGTAAGAACAATGCAAGAGAAAATACTCCTTGGAAGGGGTTGGATGCTGGGACATAATAGGGGAAATACTCCTTGGAAGGGGTTGGATGCTGGGACATAACAGGGGAAATACTCCTTGTTGGAAGGGGTTGGATGCTGTGACATAACAAGGGAAATACTCCTTGGAAGGGGTTGGATGCTGGGACATAATAGGGGAAATACTCCTTGGAAGGGGTTGTTTCCTGGGACATAATAGGGGAAATACTCCTTGGAAGGGGTTGGATGCTGGGACATAACAGGGGAAATAATTCCTTGTGGAAGGGAAGTTCTATGTGATGCATGCAGGAATAATGCGCGAGGAAATACTCCTTTTGGAAGGGGTTGGATGGGACATAACAAGTGCAACATCGATTTTGGGATGCACAGACGACGACCTTACAACTGGCCTCTACTAGCAAGTTACGGTCCTCATGATGGATGAAGAGCTTGTACCCGTTGCTCCCACATGCCAAGAAGTCACCCCTCCACTCCCCATCATCATTCCATCCTCACATCCCCCAAATACATCCCACTCAACAAAAAGAGGCCGCTCACACTTCCAACCACATCGTTGCCTCTCACATCCTCCCCGCCACCACACTTGGCCACAATCCACTCCAACATCTCAACAATTACACAAGCTGTTGACCCACCACCAAAAACTAACCATACTAATACTTCTAACCATACTAACACATACACATAGGGCATGCCATCTACCCATTGGGTGCCTAAGAAGCTGCTAAAATCACAAGGCTATTATGAGGTATGCATATACATTGTGGATCCCTTAATAATCCACCAACTCTCACCCTCTTCCACCAGCCTTGAGCTCCTCGTCCCCGTTTTGGCTTGGAGAGAGAAAATGTCTAGAGGGAGGTAATTCAAAATTGAGATATTCTTGGATATAAAAATCTTCCTAGTGTCTAAAATGGTTTCCCCTGAAACAGAAATTCAAAAAGAACTTTCCAATGTGCAATTGGAATTAATTGAAAATAGGTATAAAGGACCTTAGCCTAAGGGTCTAGATTTTCAAAAAATTTTAGATTATGGTCCAATTAAGGTTCCTATGGGCCAATAGGATCAATCCAAGTGTAGGGAGGAGATAAATTGAAGAATAAAAGAAAACCACCCCAAAAATGAGTAAATGCTCACATAAGATGAAGAGTGGACTAAGGACCAAAGAAAAGATTTAAAAAACTGAATTTTGACACCTGAGTGTGGGGATCTCCCCTCATGAAGTAGGCACCTTTTTCTCATCATTACCCCCAATTTTTAATCAATAAAATGAGATATTTTCATCTCTCCTGTTTCAAAACTAGATCCAAAAAGTAAGCTGAACTGACCCAAAAATGGTCAAAAATTGACCAAACTGATATGGAAAATTCTAGAATCCGTTTGCTTGGTTAGAGGCTCACTTTTTCCTATAAATAGAAGCCTCCCCCTTTGTAAAAGTGTAATGGTGTTTATGCACTGTTACTCTACTCCTATCCTGAGCCATCTACATCGAATTTTTTAATAATTCAATTGTTTTTGGCCTAATCATCAAGTGAATTGGTGGCCACTCTTGCATCAAACAAGAGCAGAACCCTCAATCCCTCAAGCCAAAGGAGAGCTTACAAGCTCCATGTAAGTTAATTTTCTTACTTTGTTTACGAATTTTTAATGAAAAATCTATGGTTTTCTTGATTTTTATGTTTCGCAAATGTTTGAATTAAATTCAAACGCTATGCCTTTGATAAAAAGGCCACCCATTTCTCTTCTTTACATTCCAACCTTTCTCAATCCTAGAAAGATTAACTAAGTGATTAATTAAACTCTTCTTATTATTTACTCTCTTGAATTCAAAAAATTACGTAGATTAGAGTTTTATAATTCTAAATTGGGTTAATTAAGTTAAATAAAGAAAGATAAAAATGAGAAATGGTCAGCCATACAAAGGAGGTTATGGCAAAATTTTTTAGAATTTTGTGAAAAAGAAAGTTTATTTTTATGTTATTCCAAAAGAGTAATTCCCACCATTTTTGCATCTAAAGCAAATATTCTAATTACTCCATGTACATATTCACATATGAATATGCATGGATATCCTCACTGATATTAATTATTAAAATTGATTTCTATGCATAGAAAGATGCATAAAGGAATTTTTTTATTACAAAAGTGTTATTCTTATTAAAATTGATTTATATGCATAGAAAGATGCATAAAGGATTTTTTTAATTACAAAAGTGTTATTGTTATTAAATTTGATTTTTTATGCATAGAAAGATGCATAAAGGAATTTTTTTTATTACAAAAGTGTTATTCTTATTAAATTTGATTTCTATGCATAAAAAGATGCATAAAGGAAATTTTTTTATTATAAAGTGTTATTCTTATTAAATTTGTTTTTTATACATAGAAAGATGCATAAAGGAAAATTTTTTATTATAAAAGTATTATTCTTATTAAATTTGATTTTTATGCATAGAAAGATGCATAAAGGAATGACCTGCAGAGCTTTGTGGACTAGATCTTCCATGATTAGGACTTGCTGTTGTGCCATCGGCCTTCGTTACTGTACCCCGCTTGGTAGCTTTGTCATAGGTTTTGATGTACTTAGCATAAAGCCTATGTCAATGTTCTTGGGCGCCACCTTTACATGGGCCATATGGATCTCCTTGCTGATGATGGCACCATGGAAGGCTTGGGCATATGGGCCCAGGTAATAAATCTTTGGTCCCCATGTTGGCCTCTTCTTTTGACTCACCAGGGAGCTTGTAGCACTGGCCTGTGTTACCGTGGGGGTCTCTGTGGCTTTGGGGTCTGAGGTTGACATCTGTACATGTAAAGAAAATCAGTCTCCAGACTAGTGGGGCAGGTACCACTCCCTCTCTTCTTCTTTTTTTGGTATGAATGACAAGAAGGTTAATCGAAATGAGAAGGGTGTTAGTGGTGGGAGCAATAACAAGGTGTGTTAGTTGAAGAGGTCAATTATCTCACGTGAAGGTGTAGGTGCTCAAATCGTGAAAGTGCAGGTCATGAGGAGTAAACCCGTGAGAGGGATTTTCGTGAGACAGTATCCCGTGATGAGAAGGATTTCCATGAGACGGAATCCCGTGAGAGTTAAAGGCATGAAAGTTAAAAATGTGAGAAGGATTTCCATGAGATGGAATTTGGTGAGGGGGATTTCTATTAGACGGAATCCCATGAGAGGGATTTTTGTGAGACGGAATCCCATGAATTTTATCAGCAGGAAACTGCAAGATTTGATAGTTCCGTGAAACTGTAGGTTTTTGGTAGTTCTGTGTTTATGTTTTGTTTCTTTCTTAATGATGCAAGTTGTGATGAGACCGCCTGGCGGAATTTAGAGTAAACTTAGAGCAAAACATGGAAATCGTTTGATGAAAATGCAGACAGTTTTAATGTGCAAGACTTTGTGTTGTCGAGACATTCAATTGATCTTAATGAAAGTTTGAAAAGATAGAGAGAAAAGAAAAACAAAGAAGGGTCCAAGCTCCCACCTCAAATGCATGAATGTCGATTTGATTTTGAAGAAGATGGGATGTGATGCAAGAAGATTGATTGCATGAGTGCATGATGGAAGACTGTTTGCGTTTGAGCACACGATGCAAAATGATGAAAAAAGAAAAGATTTTTGAATTTATGGTGCAACCGTTGGACTAGGCAGCTGCCTTAATGAAGAAAGCCACATAGCATCTTGCGATTGGCCCATGAGAAGTGACCGTTTTACGACGTGAAGCATTTTGGATTAGTTCACGGTTGAACCTTTTAAGATTGGTTCCTCATTGGTTCACACGTGAACCTTTCTATATCCATTCACGGTGTGAACTTTTTTGGATCATGAGTGTGCAAGATTGATACCTTCTATTTCTCTTCATGCTCAGCCATTCAAACATGCATTAAATGAGTGAATGATACCTAGTTTTACCTTGTATCCATTTTGTGACTAATGGATACCTTCATCTTTTATTGCCATGGAACCAAGGTGACACCTTGGCACTTCTAGGATTGTGTTGTTGCAGGCGTTCTAGCTTCGTGTGTGGGAGTGTCTGATTCTTCCTTCAACCCAATTGAACAGTGTTACTATTGAGTCATGTGGATTGGGGCTTTTATCCATGTCCCTTTGCTGAACTTCTTTTTTTCTCCCTTTAGGGTCCTTGTCTAGCTCCTTGATTGAAGTCGTTATTGGTATTGCTTTGGCAATACTCAACCCATCTTGTTGAGTTGTCTTCTTTCTCCATACTATGTGCAGTTTGAGCATTGGTTTTAGTTGGGAGTTGGTTCCGCATGCTTTTACTACTATTTCCTTTGTATTCGGAGCAGTTTGTAACGGTGCACATTGAAAACCCCTTACCAAGATAGAAGATCTTAGACATAGCACAATCATGCAAAATAGTTTCCTTGTGCCAGTAGTAAATCCTTTCGGACCCATTGCTTACGAATGCCTTGTGGAGTGTTGATTTGTTTGGAGTAGTGCCAACCTTCTTGTTGTAAAGGCCATTTCTGATTTTTGGCTCTCTTTTGAACCCTTCTTATTGTTTCCTTGTTGTTAACCTCCTTCTCTTTCCTTATTAACCTCCTTCTCCTCCTTGTGGGGCTGGTTAGTTCCACCCTGAGTCGTGTTGGCTCAATGTTTAGTTCCTCTTTGTCTAGGAGAGTTAAGGAAGCCATGTTCACGTTGTCAGGCAAAATTTTGTAAAAGTGTTTTGGGCTTGTGTACATATGGGATGCATGGCATGTAAAAAAGCTTTGCCCTGAATACCCTGGCAGGTGTACAGAGTGGATAGTTTTGTAGTAGGCTAGTGCATGCACGGTTTTTTTCTAGGAGCAGGTGCTTGAGGTTTGAAGTTTTTTTTCATTGTAGCTATGTGTATGGCCTTGGGGAAGATTGGTCTCCAATGTGTGGAAAGCTTGCGAAAGGCCTTTGATGTTGGCAGCCTTTGGGCTTTGATGCATGTATGTTGGAACAGGGTGGTTTCATGCTATTTTAAGAGCTCTTGGTAATGCGTCCACGTGGAAGTATATGGGAACTGCAATTGGCATGAAGGTTGGTTGATCCTGGGCTGATTCTGGATGTCGTTCTCTGGCACCATGTGTATGTGGGTGTTGGCCATGTTTAGGAAGCACGTGGTTGCTCAGACCGGCTGGTAAAAGGACGAGCGTGCATGATCATCAAAGCATGGAAGTGTAGAGAGAGAGGAGAAATTTTGCAGGGCGCTACTCTTAGTGATTGTGTATGCCAAGTGTGGTGCTGTATCAAGGGCCTGGTGAGGAGGAAGCTTGTTACACACACACACGTTGCTTTCCTCTCTCTCTCTCTCTCTCTCTCTCTCTCTCTCTCTCTCTCTCTCTCTCTCTCTCTCTCGTGATCAGGCTGTAGCCGTAGACAAGGGGAATTTAGTTCATGATGAAATATCAAGGTAGGGGCTGATAGAGTATGATATTGTGCAGGGTGGTGGTAATCTCATGTGGCCATGTATGCTTGGAGTGGTGCTGTTTCATCAAAAGGGCACAAGAAGTGCTAGGGTTGTTGTTCCTTGGAAAGCACTGATTGCAGGCTATGTACAAGAAGGGCGAGCTGCTTTGAGAAGATGTAGTGTGAGGGTATCCCACCTTATGCAGTAGCCTACACATACATCTTGAAAGCATAAGCCTCAATTGAAAGTACACATGGGAAACAAATCTGTGATGGCTTTGCAAGGAGGAGTTCCTACACATGTATGACAGGTATGTCAAATGCGGTGCTATTTTCAAAAGCCGTCAAATGCTAGTGGCCACCAATCAAGGAAAACAAATCTAGAGCGGGACTATAAGGTATGCTGTAGTGGTATTGCAAGCTATGTACAGTTGTGCATAGGCCCTTGTAAATGAGGGAAAGCAAAGCTCTGTTCGGGACTGGGTAGAGAGTAACGAGCAGCAGTTATGTACTTATTGTGTGTGCTGGAGATAGTGGTACTACTTTTTTGATATATCAAGAGGCAGGGTTCTATCATGCAAAGGGCTTCCTCCCCGACAATTGTGTATGGAATGTGTGGGTTACTAGTGAAGGTTCCCCGTTTTTTTAAAGAGTTTGTGCGTGTGTTTGGTTAAGCCGAACAGGAGCTGCCATGAATGTGTGGGTATTGAGCAGTCACCTCTTCAAGGGCCAGCGTCCGAGACCAGTTGAAGGCATGAAACCAGGATTGAAGCTTGCAAGCGGGTACCTGAGCGAAACCTGAGTGGTTGGGTGTTTGTGAAAGTGTTGGAAGTGTGAGTTTATGTGGGCACATGGTGTTCCCAATACGGTTCCCAGTGTGGTACCACCTTTACTACTCTCTGTAAAAGATCTCTAGGTCAGGAGTTAGAGAATAGAAGCGTGTAAACATAGCAACCTTCTCTCCGTAAAAGATCCTAGTGGAGTAGTGGGTAGCTGGTGCTGTGTGCCAGGCCCAGTGTTGACTCCAAAGGTTAGAGAGGAGTGTGAATGTAATCTCATATGCGTCCGGGTGTTTTCCTCTTCCGTAAAAGATCCACAGGCTGTTGTGGTTAGAAGAGGATCATTGTGCTATTTTTCTAGTGTGTGTGGTGTGGTGAACCGTGTGAGAAGTGTTCCAGCCAGTGTGCTGGTGGTGCCCTAGGCTCGTGGTGTTTCCAAGGCTGTTGGATGGACATCTATAGAGGCAGGTGGTTCCGTGGTCCAGAATTTCCAACAACGTGCAACATTCTCTTCTGGAGTAATTGTTTGGCTTTGGCCTCCCTTGCCTTACCCTCTTCTTGAGCTTGCTGGATTTTTTTCTTTGTAAGCTTTTTTTGTTGTTTTAAGAGATGTTCTTGCAAGAGCATCTCTTGGGTCAGTGGTCCAAAATAATTTTTGAGTTTGCTCCCATTAATGTAACCCTCCATCTATACGTCGTCAATCGTCTCAATTCTAATCGACCCCTGAGGTGTGATCTTAGACACTCACAAGGGTCCTAGGCCTTTATACTTGAGTTTCTTTTTCCTAGTGCTTTCTACACCATACATGAGGACAAGGTCCCCATTTCTAGTTCTTTTTGTTTCAAGTTTTTGTCAAACCAATGCTTTCTATGTAGTTTCTCGACCATGAGTCCATGCGATGCAATTAGTTTGGTCTCATCAAGATTCTCTAAATCGATTAGCCATTCAGCTAATGCATTCTCCATTAAACATTCTTGTAATGCAGTCCTTAAGCTTGGAACTAGGCATTACTACCTCAACACCATAAGCTAGATGGAAGGGAGTGTATCTCGTCGCTACCTTATATGATGTTTGGTATGCCCATAGGGCTGCTGTCAGCTTATGCTCCCAGTCCATTCAACTTGCTTCCAAGGTTTTTGTCAAGATAGTACACAAAAGTTTATTTGCACTCTCTATTTTACCATTAGCCTGTGGATAATAAGGTGAGGATTTCTGATGGTCTACTAAGAATCTAACAAGTAAATGATCAATCACCTCATTAATGAAATATGAGCCGCGTTACTAACTAATTCTAATGGACAGCCGAATCTCAAGATAATTTGCTCATATAAGAATTTTGCTGTTGTTCGTGCATCAACTCCCATCGAGGCTCTTGCTTCCGTCCATTTGGTGAAATAGTCCATGGCCACGATCACATATCAGGCTTGTGATGGATGTGTCGTTGGACTAATAGGTCCAGCAAAATCTACCCCCCATTTCTTGAAGGGTTGTCTTACAATAATAGGGGTGAGCGGCATCTTGTCCCTTTGTTGTGGGCTAGTAGCAAATCGTTGACATTCCTCGCACCTTTTGACAAATTCTATGGCATCCCCGAACAACGTAGGCCACCATAATCCTTCTTGAAGTACCTTGCAAGCTGTAATCTCTCCAACAAAATGCCCTCCGGCTATCCCTGAATGAACTTCATCCAATATCGTGAGACGAACTCATCTTCTCTCACACATTTTCTTAGGACATTGTCTTTACCTAGCTTATATAGTTTTCCCGCAATTAATTGATAAGGTGCAGCAAGCTTGATAAGCCGTCGCATTTTATCTTTGTTCAAGGGTGTTTCTTTTGCAGAAAACCATAAGCTAGATAATCCGATATCTCCTCACTCCATTCGGGTACCATGTCCAGTTTGAACAAACAAGCGTCAGGGAGGTCATCATCAACACTAGTTGCTGGTTCCCCATTTGGAATTCTTGACATATGATCAGCCAACATATGCTGTAACCCTTTTCTTACCCCCATAACTGTAAAGTCAAATTCCAATAGTAACAGTAACCAGCGTGTGATTCTTCCCATAACCAGCGTGTGATTCTTCCCGTGGTGCAAGGCTTGTTCACTAAGTATAATAAGGCTTGATGGTCCACGAAGAATACGAATTTGTTGGCCAATAGGTAATGTTGATACTTCTTGACATCGTAAACCATGGCCAACCCTTCTTGCTCTGTGGTGGTGTAATTCACCTCTACATCATTCAATTGCTGACTAACGAAGCAAACTGGATAGTCCAATTTGAACTCACCGGGTTGTGCTAGTACACATCCAATAGTAAAGTTTGATGCATCAATATGCACATAAAATATGAGGTCCCAATTGGGGCTAGCCAATGCCTGCTTCAATTGATCATATGCTTCCTGGCATTCCTCAATCCATTCAAAGACAATGAGTAGCTTGTACAATGGCTTGGCGAATGGCTTGGCGATTCCAACATAGAAGATCATGAAGCGGTGGTAATACCCAACCTGGTCCATAAATCTTTGCACACCTTTGTAATTAGTGGGTGGTGGCAGCTCCAAGATCAACTTGACCTTGCTGTCATCCGTGGATATACCATTCTTTGAGATAATGTGTCCCAATATTACACCATGTTTGATCCAAAATTGGCACTTTAAAGAGTTTAGGGATATACGATATAATCAACATCGCTCAAACACCTTCCTTAAGTAAGCCAGATGGTTTGCCCATCGAGAGTGTGCACACAGATCATCAATGAATACCTCCAACCAATTCTACAAGTAGTCTTTGAAGGCTATCCACATCAATCGTTGGAATGTTGTTGGGACATTGATGAGATCGAAGGGCATGACTTTGTATGCAAAAGTCCCCCACATTGTGTTGAAAGATGTCTTATGCTGGTCCTCTGGTACTATTGACACCTGATTGTAGCCTGAAAATCTGTCCAAGAAGCTGTAAGCTTCTTCACCAGCCACTCTCCAAAACATGTTCCATATAGGGAGATGGATAATGGTCTTTCCTAGTAGTTGCATTGATCTTTTTAAGATCAACACATACTCTAAGTTTCCCATTATTTTTTGGCACTATTACGATTGGTGTGACAACCAATCCGTATGTTCTATCTCATAGATGAAATCCGCAGTAATGAGTTTATCTTTTTCCTCCTTACGATTGCTGCATACATAGGATTCATCTGGTATGGCTTCTCCCTAGTTGGCCTTGATCCTTCCATGATTGGGATCGTATGCTGCACCACCTCAGGTGGTACACCCTTCATCTCCTTGTAATTCCAGGTGAAGCAATCCTTAAATTCCTTAAGGAGGGTAGCGAGCTCATTTTCTTCAGCTGAAGTTAAGTCCTTAGCAATATATACGGGTTTGGCTTCCTCCCATAGTCCTGCAATATCAACTTCCTTGACTTCAGCTGAGCCATTGTATGATGTGGATAGCCCATCTTCCTTAACCCTTTTTGCCGTCAGCTCTTGAAGTGGGAATCGCCATACATACTCCTTCACACCATTACGGTTGCCCGTCCAAGTTGTAGCTTTGGACACCATTGCTTTATATCTTGAATGTATGACCCCTTAGTGTATCTATGGTGCTTCCTTGATGTAAGATAATGGTGGTAGCTCTTGTTAACCCTAGAATTGGGTTAATATTCCCCCCTTCCTGATGGTGATTGCATCCTCGCGTCGTTAAAGACCTTTGTGTGGGGAGAATGGACAAGCCTTGTTGATGGATTTGATGTTGAGTGATGTTCAATGGTCTTTGTCCCTTTGGAAGGAATAACAAAAGCTAGTTAGTGAATGAAAAGGTTAGTGGTTTATGGGGAATTCCTGATAGGGTGGGGGTTTTTTGCGAATGATTGCATATTTGTGGGGAATTCCTGATAGGGTGGGGGTTTTTTGCGAATGATTGCATATTTGTGTGAGCAATTTCTTTGTTTTTTTTTTTTGCTTTTTACTCACTTGGTTTTTGGCAATCATAAGCAATGTTACATGTGATTTGTGTTAGTGGGGATGCTAAGAGATGGAGACAAGAGAGGGAAGGATTCGAAGGAATGTAGACTTAATCACATCAGAACAAGATGGTGATTCTTAGTTCCTCATTTAATTCATTGAAGCGACATTCATTATTTGAAGAAATTGGCCTTCGATGATGTCCCTTTGTGTGGCAGGATTCTTGTTAAATATTGTCAAGTAGGACTTGTTCCTGCTTTCTTCTACCCATGTGATTTTTATTTTTTTATGTATATTTAAGTGCTCTTATAAAGCAAATATACATGAAGCACAAGAATTGAGTCATATAGACTCTTATTGAACTGCTTTGTGTTGAAGTAGCTACTTGTTGGTGGTGGTGAGGATTGAAAGAATTACGTCATCTTGCGAGGTTGATATAAATATCTTCACTAAGGATTGAAGATCATTGATTTGTGAAGATGGTAGCGTCATTTGGAGAGGTTTGTAATTCGAAGGAAAATTCCAGGGCAATGGGTTGTACCATTGACCAGGCTTTCATCCACCATGGCCCCCTCATCCAGAGATGTATCTGGAAGTTGCTGATGGTGAGGCTTTGGTGGTGCAAATGTTCTCTAGTGCATGAGTATGGATATATATATACTCATGGAACAGCTTCTACTACAATAATTTAGCCAAAAGAATAGTAAGGAAAAAGCTTAACAATATATAATGGCGATTGAAGATCGTCTGGAAGGTGTTAATGCATGAGATGGCTTCATCCGTGATATGGCATAAATCATGAAAGTGTAGGTTCTTAAGCTATGAAAATGGGAACTCGTGCGAGACCTTAACTTGGGGTTGGTACCTATAGGATTCATGGGAATGTTAGGTAAGGGACCAAAGCCCAGTGGGATCGAAGTGACAGGGGGGTAAAACCCGATAACGCGCTTGTTATTGGCATGGCCAATGGTATTGGGAGGTGCATTTGCGGCAGAGAAATTAATGGCTCAAAGATGTCAGCCATTGGGTTCAGTACTTATGTGATCCCTAGAAATCCCTCTATCGTTGCCATGTCAGAGTGCCTAAATGCTTCTTAATGAGCAAACACATTTTTTTTTTTGCTTATCTTCTCTCACAGCCTGTTACAACCTCAAGAGTCTTGGCATTCTCTTCGTTGGGTCAAACGGGTGTCCATTCGCCCTAATTAGCTTAGGCAGTATACGCACGCGAACCTCTTAGAGATAATTTTCTGGAAAAAGCGTATGCTAGTAACTTCCCAGATGGAATAGGAGGTCCTAAAACCTATTTTCCATTACTGTCTCAAGACAAAAAAAATCCTATTTTTTTCCTTGTTTCGCAACATGTTGAGGATGTTCCAAAAGGAATTTTGAAAAACTCTGTATAAGAGAGAGTATTTTTGGAGTACTACAACTTTGTTTCCCTAAGTCGTCTGGTGATTTTGTTGTTAGACTCTCAAAAAGTAGCCCGAATATGGCTCGTCATTGTTTTCGCACTGTTTTTGTGATTTTTCGTGGTTTTTGGGTTGTTTTTTGCCTCAATTTCTAAGTCAAATTTTAAGGCTACTGGTCGGAGACCAAAACGATCGATTTTGACTTCGGATGGTTGGGACCAAAGTTGAAGAGCTCGATGTTAGCTTTCCGATGAGCCCTAGAGCACCTTCATTAGATATACGATTTAGGAGATAGAAGTCTCCAAACAGGGGTGTGTTTTTTTAAAAAAATGGGGTGAGGTCTTAAGGCATGAGACCCTTAATCCGTGAAAGGCTTGGCTGTGAAACTCTTTCCATGAAATGAAATTCTGTGAAGGGTAATTCCGTGAAATGGAATTCCGTGAACCGTGAAACGGAATTCCATGAAGGGTAATTCCGTGAAATGGAATTCTGTGAAGAGTAATTTCGTGAAATGGAATTCTGTGAAGAGTAATTCCGTGAACCGTGAAATGGAATTCCGTGAAGAGTAATTCCGTGAACCGTGAAATGGAATTCTGTGAAGGGTGATTCTGTGAAATGGGATTCCGTGAAGGGGGTAATTTCGTGAAATGAAATTTCGTGAACTGTGAAATAGAATTCCATGAAATGGAATTCTGTCAAGAGTGATTCCGTGAAATGGAATTCTATGAAGGGTAATTCTGTGAAAGAGTAATTCCGTGAAAGGGTAATTTCGAGTAATTCCATGAAATGGAATTTCGTGAACCGTGAAATGGAATTCCGTGAAATGGCTTGGAACCGTGAAACTCATGGCCGTGAAAGGCTTGTCTCACGCATTTTTTAATTTTTAATTTATTTTTTTTTCTAAATTTTTGATATTTTTTTAAAATTAATTTTTTGGGAGTCTAGTAGGAAATACAAATTTCCTTGTTTGGGGAGGGAAATTTTTTTGAATTTAAATTTAAGGAGATATTGGCATTTTCCCAAAAAGGTAAGTGGGAATTAAAAAAAGTCAACCTTTTTATGACACCCCTTAGACCCTTCATAAATGACCTCCCAAAATGGACAATTTGACAACTCATGAGCATCTACTCATTGAATGCTCATTAGCTTTAATGAGTTATGTAAAAAAGTGATTAAAAATTAATCAAATATTAATCCTTTCATTAATCTTTCCCTCTTTTACACTAATCAAGGACTAATCAAATATTATTCCTTTTATTAATCTTTCCCTCTTTTACACTAATCAAGGACTCTAATAAGGTAAAATTAAGCAAACAGAGTCAAATTCCTTCAAAATTGATGAAGAAATTGATGTAATTAGGTGTTTTGATGCATCTAGATGCTCTCAAAATATTAATTTTCACTACTCACATGATCAATTTAGACCCCAATTAACATATTTTATAATTTTTAAGCCTCTTGAACAAGATTAATTACCTTAATGATAAAAACCAGTCCATTAAGAGAAATTAGTCGAATTCAAAGTTTTTTTTATGGTTTTAAGAAATTTTTTGAAGGATTAATCTACTCCTAATGCTTGCTAACACTCTAATGCAAACAATTCAAACAAAAAACACACAATTAAGCTAAAATTAATGATTTTAGTTCTATGTTTAACACTAAAGAGAGCTAACATTCACTAAAAATTACATTCTATTACATTGTTTGATGGCAATGGATGCAAGCTAAGCCTAATACAACCTATGTGCAAGCCTTAAGAACATGAAAAACTATAATAACAACAACAAAAACAATAAATTAAGCAAAAAGCATTCTTTACAAAAACAAAAAAGAGAGCTATTCTACACCAAATCACACACAAATCCACATCTTTTTCATGGTGGGAAACCATTAATCAAGATAATGGGAAATGGGTAATGCGTAGATTAAAGGAAAAACGATGAAAAAAGCCAAGGGATGGTTCCTCGCGCGACGCCAAAAATGTTAAGACTCACCCTAACCCTCCTTGAAACATATCCAAAAAGAGATTACCTAGTGAACCGCAACTGTCATGAGGATATTTCCAATGGCCAAGCTCGTAACCCTTGAGGTCTCCAAGCTCTACAACTCCTTGAGAAGCAATTCCACCGTGCCTCCCGCCTGTCACACCGCCACGTTGCACTAAGGGTACTCGTTCCTTCTCTCACCTCACTTCACTCACACACGCTCACTAGCATGTATTAGGGAGAGAGATTAGCAAGAGTAAGACTCAATTACACAATGTGAGAGTATGTTGTATTATGAGAGATATTTGCTTATATACATGGCCATAAGTGTTTACACTCACTTAAACTATGGCCAACCCCGGGCACTTTAGGCTCATAAGAGGCCTATTGCTATTACAATGACTACTCTCATAATATATCCATGAAGTACATCACTTATGACTTCATCCTAACTTGCTACCACACACTTTTGAAGCGAGAATCGCTATAAATACTTCGTCACACCATTACGGGCGCCCATCCAAGTTGTAGCTTTGGACACCATTGCTTTATATCTTGAATGTATGACCCTTTGGTGTATCTACCGTGACTCCTTGATGTAAGATAATGGTGGTAGCTCTTGTTAACCCTAGAATTGGGTTAACAAGCTACCACACCTCCAAGAGAGGGAATCAATGCATTCACTTAAAAGAAGAGTAATAGAACACAACTGTTGTAGGACACTTACCAATGCTTTGAACTTGAGTCTGTTTTGAGACCTCCAAGCTCACTTGTTAAGCTCCAAACCTCCAAGCTCCACCTACACGTTGTTACCATAGAGTCGCTCACACCATTGCATAAGGTAATCACTCTCTCTTACTCTCCCACATAAACATGAAACGGGATTAGCATTGGGACATTATCTTTTATGTCCACATCGATGCCTCTGCTTTTGCTATTAGATGTATACTGGCCCAATTGGGTGAACACAAGATGGATTTTCCCATCAGCTTTGCCACATCAACCGGGTGGTAGAACTCCAAGAGGAAAAATGGGAGGTGAAGCCTGCTCGATTGTGGTTTGGAATGACCACCCTGATGAGCTTCGCCCAAAAATTAGCTCTCATAGATACAAGGGATAATTACAATTTAATGTCTCATGAAACATGGCATTCCCTTAGGGAACCTTCACTGAAAAATACCCCTACCATAGTCACAACACTGGCATCTCAGGAAGTTCTCTACTTAGGCATAGTCACACTTTTGTTCCATATTGGAATTAATCCCTTGAAAGGGAAGTTCTATGTGATGCCTATAGGAACAATGCGTGAAGAAATACTCCTTGGAAAGGGTTTGATGGGACACAATAGCAGGTGCAACATTGATTGGGATGCAAGAATGGCTACCTTAGAGCTGGCCTCCAACCAAGTTACTATCCTCATGATGACGGATGAAGAGCCCATACTCGTTGCTCCCCCATTCCAAGAAGTCACCCCTCCACTCCCCATCATCATTCCGTCCTCAAATCCCCACAAATCCATCCCACTTAAAATAGGCCGCTCACCCTTCCAAACATACCACTACCTCTCACACCCTCCCCACCACCACACTCGGTAGCAACCCACTCCCACACCTTAAAAACCACACAAGCTACTCAGCCCCCAGAGAAAACTAACCACACTAACACATACACACAGGGCACGCCTTCTCAACATTGGGTACCTAAAAGGCTCCTAATTGTGCAAGGCTATTATGAGGGCACTTCTACCTTGTGGATCCCACGACAATCCCCCTTCTAGGCAACCAATTCGATAACCACAGCCCACAAGGGTACAGGATAAACATCACCAGTCCAAACGCTCTTTAAGGCCCAACTATCCGCCGCAACCACACCATCTGCCATGCCCAAAAACAACCTCTAGGTGGATCCCAAAATCTCTACTACAAGCCCAACATTTCTATGAGGGCAATCATCACATTTGGATCCCCAAATCACCACGACACTAACTCCCACGTTGTGTCACTCCGCAGTCACCGACCTTTCTCAATGGAAACCCAAAGTAGCCTTCGCCACAAAGACTACCCAAGGAAAAGGGAAGCAAAAGCTTCACAATGACACTCTGACCCCCATTCTGCAAACCGATAGCCCTTACCAATGATATACCCTTCATGTCAGCAACTCCTCCACCCGTTATTATCAGGTTGCCTTGGAGTACTCCCAAGCAACCATCAACCTCTCTAGTTTCACATACTCGCTTGTCACCAGCCTCTAAACCCCCCAAGGAATTGGACGTTGTGTGGCTAAAAATAGAGGCTGATAATGTGTACATACGTGTGCATGGCGTGTGTGAAGTTTTGCTTTTGGGAGCATTGCCAGGTGTACAGAGTAGATGGTATTGATGTGAGCAAGCACAAGCTTGTCTGGAGCGTGGTCAGCTGGAGAAGATGTCAGCTGCTCGGATGTTTGATATGTGTGGGCGCGTCAAAAGTACAATGGGCACTTAAAGTGGGCACTGAAGGTTGTGTTTGAAGGTATGGAGACAAGGGCAAATAAAGATGAAGGGGATAAAGTAGCTTTGAGCTTTGGTGTAAAAGGATAAAATGTAATGGTGGCCATCCATAGGAAAATTATGATATGAAGGTGGCCAAAAAAGCATGCTGCGTGGAGCTTTGAGAGGGCGCCAGCGAAGGAGTCTAGAAACTTGTGGAAAGCATGGAGCTGGCGGGAGATGCGCGAGATGCAGATAAAGTAAAGACGCCGTGTTGTTGCAGTGGTGGGGGGGACCTCACTGGGTTGTTGCTGCGCAGGGGTCGTGTAGAGAGCTGGGAGACTCTCTGGGGGCCTCTGGAGCGTACGGGCGCAGCTACAGGTCTGCAGTGTGTGGAAGCTGCAGGCGTAAGGACTGGCAGTGTGCTGGTGGTGTAGGAGAGAGTGACCTTCAGCTGAGGTGCTGAACAGAGAATGAAGAGGTCGGCTGCTGTGCAGAGAACCAAGAAGGAATGGATAGGGAGCGACCAGGAGCTGGAGAGGGCTGATTGCGAGCGGGTGCTTGGTGAAGCTGGTGTCTGGGATATTTTGGGATATCCAATTCTGTAAAGATGAAGGTTCTTTCTGAAATACAAGTCTTGTTCATGTTCTTTGGTCTGGTGTTCTGGTGTGTTTATGTGCGTGTGTGGAAGTGTGGCATCCTATAAGCTTTACCGCTTCCGTGCCATCACTTTTTGGTGCCTCCACAGAGGAGCAGATTTCCTCTGGTTTGTGAAAGAAGATAGGGGCTGTGTGTGAAGAAAGATTTGGAAATGGCTCAGGATTTTCCGGAGTATTGGGGATTGCCACAGGAGAGTGCAGTCAGGTTTCTGGAAAAGATGGAGTTTACAGCTTTGATAAAAGACAGGGCAACCCCGGAGATCCTCTCTCAGATTTTGGCTTATTGCTTGCAGGGTGATGCAAAAACATGGTTACAGATGTTTGTGACTACACACAGGAATGTTCATCGACAGGATCCTGAGTACCGTGTAGTCAGAGCTGCATTTTTGGCACAGTTTGTCCAAGTGAAGAGTCCGAATGAGGTGTGGAAGGAGTTGTGTAACATTCAGCAGAAAGATGGTCAGGATGTGGATCAGTATCTGATTGAGTTTGGGAGACTGTGGAGTCTATGGTGTGAGGCTTTGATTCCTGAAGTACCCCCGCAGATGATAAAGAGGGAGCGGTTTGTGGCTGGTCTGGAGCCAACCCTCCGATTGAATGTGGAACTGAAGAACCTGGATAGCTTTGAGGAGGCTGTCAGAGTTGCTCGTGAGAAGGAGTGGAAGGTGAAGCGTCTGAGGCAGATGGGAATACAGGAAGAGCCAAAAAGGTTTGTGAAGGTGCCAGAGATTGAGAGTATGCATCCTCGAAGAAAAGCTGCTGTTGTTCCTAAAGAGGAGGATTCTTTGAAGAGGGAGGTTCATGATGCAGTGGAGCTCATGAAGTCTTTAAGCGTGAATTGGATAGAGTCTGCAAGAAGAGGACGAGGCATAGGTGATATGGGATGGAAGCCTGATGCATTGTTTGGGGCATCATAGCATAGCGGAGGCTACACTCCAACCCACACACTTGTCAATCCGTGAAAGCAACCCGGTTAGCGCATAGAGGCTATCCCGAATGGGAGAAGATGAGTTAACCACATACTAATGACTTTTAGTCCCACTCAATCCTTCTCAACACTCAAGCAATCAATCTAACACAATCAACACATCAATCTAACATTATCAAAGCATCAAGATTAGGCTACACTTAAGCACAAAGATACAACTTATGCAAAGAACCTAACATGCAAAGAGCTATCACACAAGCCTCAACTACACATCAATTCATGCACAAGCTTCATCACATGCACAACTCACAAATCAAAACATCATTAAGAAATCTAGATTAGCAAGTGTGTAGACCAAAACCTAGTATCATTGAAAATGTAGAGAGTAGAGAGTACAAGATTGAAGCATGAATGGAGATGGAGAGCTTTGGGAGAGCACATGAGAAGGAGCTATGGGCAAGCTCTCTCTATGAGCCTCTCAACCAAATGACCAAAGAGTACTCCCTCTCTCAAATGGGCCACCTTCTATACAAAAATTCTAGAACTCCCAAAAGTTCCCATGTGGGATTATTGTCAAGCCCTCTCCCACATTCATCTACAACTTGGAACTCTTTTCAAGAGCCCTAAGTGTCTTTTTTGTTGCATCCTTGTATTGATCTTCATTCGTCATGCAACACTCCCCCCTTCCTATTTTGCGCACGTCCTCGAGCGCGGTAGTAGCAAGAGCTGCAACAAAAAAAACAATGGATACAAGTAAAATAAAAGAAAAGAAAAGGAAAGAAAAACAGCAATGATAATTTCACACATGAGCATACAAGTGAAAGGCTGATTAAAGTTTTAATGAGTCCTAAAATAGGTGAGTAAAGACTAGTCAAAGTGAGACTTAAGTGGTAGATAGTGCTATGCAAAGGCAAGTGTGCTTTGTACACCGCCGGTTATGACCGCATTCTCAATGTCCTACAAGTATGTAAGTTATTCCTAAGTGGCAAACCTACTCCTAAATATGAGCAAAGGTGATTGGAACTCTTTTTTTTTTTTTTGATGTGTGTGTAGAAGGTGATAAAGATTAAGGTTCTATCCCAAAGAGACCCAAGCAATGGCCAAGAGACCTCCGCCAAGAGAATCTAAAGACCGCTAAGTATCTCAAGGGCAACAGACCCCCTTTCTTTCTTTTATGACCTAAGGAGTACCCCCTTTCTTTCTTTTATGACCTAAGGAGTACCCAAGCAATGGCCAAGAGACCTCCGCCAAGAGAATCTAAAGACCGCTAAGTATCTCAAGGGCAACAGACCCCCTTTCTTTCTTTTATGACCTAAGGAGTACCCCATGAAGATGAGGGCATCGGTCTCGAGGGCCCATAGTGTACCCTAGAGTCCTACCAACATCTATCAAGGCGATAGAATCCTCAAAGGTCTTTTTATGAAGCTTTTAGACATCAGTGTTCACCCCATGGAAACCAAGGCATCGGCCCCGAGGCGCTAAGACAACCCCAGGTCCTACCAAGCGTTTCTCATGGTTGTAGACACGTCATGTCTCAATTTACTTATTTTTTTTATATAAATTATTATTACTCCTAGCACCTAGCTCATATCTAAGAGGTAGCTACCACTAGGGATAACTAATATACCTTGAAAGCATAAGAACTTGGCATATTCCCTTGGTATATATCCTACACTATCTTTAGATAGAAATATCTTTTCCTAAGTCTTCTAAGACTCTAGAATTCACTCACCATATTTTAACAACTAATCAAAAACTTCAAGCAGCCAACATTGTGTGAACATGCAAACCATATATTCGAAAGATAAGAGCATATAAAGAAATAAAGATTAAGATTTGAATACACCTGTTGTAGTGCCCTGTTGATGTTGTTCGTTTGCATTGATGCATTGCTGATTTTGTGCAGATTGCTCCTCCTTGATCTTTGTAGGCGTAGCATGTCTCCCCCCTTCCTAATTTGTGTGCACGATAGGTGGACTATTGGGGCGTGTTTGATGCTCTTGTTTTAGCGAAGATCTCTGCAAAATTTTTATTAACAAACAAGAAAAGAAAAGAAAAAAATAAAATTTGCCATTGGTGCCAAACACCGAATATAGCCGAGGGGAAAAACCCAATGGGAGAAAAGTGCCCTGGCTTGTCGATCTTATTGTGGAGTCGTTTTTACTTACCCTTGCGCCGGTGGTGGATATTATCTCAAAAAGAACATAATCCTCTAAAGGCATAAGGAACCACTCTATACAAACATTGATCTACCAAAGAGCTTCATTTGTAGTGTTAATGCCTTATCTTTGGTTTTAGGTATGTCCTTCTTGGGTGGGAACTTTATCAATTGTCTTGGAATTTGAGCAAGATACGAGGATTTAGGCATTGAAATGCTAGAATCTATGCTCAAATGAGACTCATTTGGACCTGTCTCGTAGGTACACAAGTTGATGATGGAATTGTGTAATATGGAGAAATCGGGACAACCGGTGTTTCAATACATGTTTTAGGAAGATCAACACAAGTAGTTTTGTAGGTGCTATCACAGCCACCTTTCCTTTCTTGAAGAGTTTGTGTTGATTTCTTTTGCACCCACTGATATGGACAATCAAGAGTGGCTTTTGGAATCTTTCTGAAACACTCTGTCACCCCTCGCAAAGCATGGCATTTTGGAAGCCAAATTACTGTTGCACCCTCATAATAGCCTTGTGCTTTGAGAACATGTTTTGGGACCCATCGATTAACAATCCGAGGTTTAGGCTTGGAAATGATGTGCTTCTTAGGAGGCTTAGCAATTGGACTAGATGGTACAAGTTTGTACGCATCTTTGGGTAGCCACATTGATAATTCCTTCTTGCCTGGCCTTCTTTGAGCAGCAACTAGAGTAGTTGGAACATGCCAGCCATGGCCCTCACTTGAGTATGCATCAATTATCCACATCATTTGTTTTGGAGTTTCAATAGCAGATTTTGAAAGTGGGTTGTCCTGTAAGACCTTTGTCACAGGAATTTGCCGTACAAACTCCCATTGGCTTTCAGCCCCCTGATCCATTTTACTCTTGCCTTTCCTATCCCTTTCCAAATTTAGATCTACAAGAAGTAAATCATCTATGGATGGCTTTGAGGACTGGGCATTGGATGGTCCAGGCATGTCCGGCTCAATGAGCCAGTCATCTCTAGACTCCCTTGCTCTGGAAAGTTCTGATAAGTCTAAGAACTTGGTTTTAGAGAGCTCCCCTAATTTGTCTACCTTTTCTGGATGGTAGGTGACTTCGTAGCGAACACCATCTCCACCCATGTACATGTTACCCTGGTCATTGACTAGAGGTGCTCTATCAAGTTCTGAGAAAATGTCTGCGATCTTAACAAGATACCGTTGTTGTGGATCCCTAAAGATCTCAGCTCCTTGAGCATTTGTGTAGACATATTGGAGTCTCACATTGAGTGTTAACCCCATGGTGTCGGCTTCAAATGGATTAAAGGATCTTGAGGGTGTCCTATTTGGGGCTATGGGATGACTATTTGTCGGTCCTAGATTGTCCATGGACAATGAACTAGTTGTTCTGGAGGAAAGGGTATCGGATTGGGATTCAGAAAGTGTTTCAGCAATATCTGCCAAATTTCCTACCGATTGGGTCCCACTTTCCTGCGTAGGTACTCTAGAAGGTGCCCTAGGCCCTATGGCAGAATCTACAAGACGTCCCGACCGTAAGTGCATAAGGTCAAAATTTTTTTGGTTTTTGGGTTTTTATGTGTTTTTGTTTTTGTTTTTGTTTTTGTTTTTTTGTTTTTTTGTTTTTTTGTTTTTTTGATATATATATATATATATATATATGTATATATATATATTTTTTACCCTACCTAACCACTAAAGACAACTAAAAAAGAATATGTGTGGCGTAACTATCTATCCTATTTTTTTAATTATTTGTTTTTTAAATGTTTTTTTTAAATTATTTTATGATTTTATGATTTTTACTTTTTTTTTAAAATAATATACACAAAATTATGAATCACACTAAAAAAATACTAATTATGCACAAAGTTACAAAAATTAAAAAATGCAAGAAAATACTAATTATGCAAAAAATTTAAATGAAGAATTACAAAATATGCAAAAAAATAGACTCCTAAAAAAAACACTTAATTTATAGAATTTTTTTCTTTTTATTTTTGTTTATTTTTGTTTTTTTTGTTTTTAACTAATTTTCTTTAGTTTTCTTTTGTTTTTTCTCCTTTTGTTTTGTTTTGTTTTTGTTTTTGTTTTTTTTGTTTTTTTTAAACTAATAAATTTCGTGTCTAATTACAAAAAAAATATAAATCTACTAATTATGCACTCAAAAAATAAAAATAAAAAAATGCATGCTACTTTACTTATGCAAAAATTTTACAGAAATTTTAAAAAAATGGATTCAAACTACCAAAACTAAAAATTGTTTTCTTTTTTTCTTCTTCTTTTTCTTATCTCTTTTTTTCTTTTTTAAAGAATTTTTTGTTCTTCTTTTTCTTATCTCTTTTTTTTCTTTTAAAAAAAATTTAATTGTTTTTATTTTTTTTAAAAAATATTATTTTTTGTTTTTTTATTTAAAAATACAAAATAAACATGAAAAATTAAAAAAAATAAAAAAAATAAAAAAAAGGAAAATTCCACCTACCTTATCCACCGCTCGCCCGCTTCCGGATTCGTCGCCGCGCCGCTAGCCTCTTCACGTGCTTCGCCTTCTCTTTAGCCAGCTGCGACTCGCCGGCCACGTCAGATTGCTTCCACACCGTCTCTTGCCCTGGCTCCAAGCACCCTGCCAACTGCAGCAGCCTTCAAGCCGGTGTTCGCCAGTCGCCTCCACTCCACCCTTCTCCTCGTCTACAGCAGCCAACCTAGCACCGGCTCTTTGAACGCTCAGCCAGCTCTCTACCCTCGCTTGCGCTCCTCAGTAGCCGCCCTCTACCATCGCTTGCGCTCTTCTTGCTGCCCGCTTATGCTGCTGCGCCACCGCCTACAGCCACGTCACCTTCGCTACAGTCGTCTCTGCGCCTGCCTGTTTGTAGCTGCAGCCGTTGGCCACTGCTTCTCCAAGTCTTGAGCCTGACGCCGGCCAACACTCTACAGGCTGCTCCTGTTTAAAAAAATATATATATTTTCTTTTTAATATTTTTTTTTGACTTGCCCGGCTTCTGCCGCCTCCACACACTTCTTCCAACCGCCTTCGCTGCAGCTCCACGTCGGTTCTGCTGCCACATCACCTGCAGACGTCCCCCTCAGCGCCTCTGCTGTCGGTTGTTGCAGGCGCTATGCCAACGTAAAAAAAAAAATATATATATATATATTAGCTGCTTCGTATAAGCCCGCGTCGCACCTTCGCCTTCTCTCTCCTCAACTGGCCGCCTTCACCTTCCGACAGCCTACAGCCTCCCACTGCCGCGCTCAATACAGACGACCCCCTCCACGCTACCACGTCAGACGTAAAAAGATTATATGTATATATATAAATATATATATATATATATATATATTTATTTTTTTAAAACCCGCCTCAGCACCGTTCTTTCAGCCGCCTTCTAACTGTCCTTCGAACTGCTACGCTTCTCCAATGTAATATATATATATATATTTATTTTTTTTCTTTGCTGCAGAAGCCTCCCCAATGTATATATATAAATATAAATATATATATATATATATATCTATATATATTAAGCCGCCTCCAATGTATATTTCCTCCTCGCTATACACCGGCCGCCCAACCTCTACAAGGTATATATATATGAATAAATAGATATATATATATATATATATATATATATATATCTACTTATTTTTCTTTGCTGCGCTTATGGAGATGCCTCCCTACACGATAACAACACAACAAAACACTAAAAGAAAGGCCGCCTCCAACACTTCCTATCTACCACTCGCCAACCCCGTCAAAGATGCAAAAACAGAATGTGCATAAATCTGACTAATGGCGGGATTTCTCTACCGCATTGGGGTTTTAATTAATTTTGTTTTTTTTTGCTTCTAATCAAAAATCGAAAACACACAAGGCGCCCTTGAGATCACCCATAACAAAAAACAACGTGGAGTGGGGAAACATCATTTGTTGAGGAGACGATGATGCTAGCACGAGCACTTCCTTCCTTTTGACCACCAGATGGACCGACAGGTTCAACCACCCCTGTAGCCTAGGGATGCCAGTGAATTGGGTGGACTACCTACACAAAGAGCTGTATGTATTTTTCTCCAACCCTCACGGAAAGCTTGTAGCAGCAACACTTCTCGCAAAAGTCCTCTACCACGCTACAGGGTGGGAGGAACTTCCTAAGGCCGTATAGCTCAGTGGGTCAGATATTGTACCAATTTCTATGCCTCCACCCCCGTCCTCTCCACAACCACCACCAACAAAGCACCATCAACCCGAACACAAGGGAAAAGAGCACGTTCCCCCAATGCCTAGCCAAGGTTGAAGAAGTAAGACACAAAGGCTACTGAGGGGGAGAGGCAAAAATAGACTTTCTTTGACCAGAATCTTTATGAAACCTCATCCCCGGCAAGCTCAACACATTTCCCTCCTCCTCACTACACAGATGCGGGCCCCTCCTCTCCACACTCTTCTCATTTCAACACACTGGAGAACTTTGCTGGGCAGAACAGGTAGCTTCTGATCTAGTGAGGCCTATGTGGAGAGTGTACATGCGGCGGGGCGGCACATGGGGCAGTCCCGAATTTTCCCTGAGCTTCTCTCATATGGCCTATGAGTTCATCACCCAAATGACAGACTGTATTTACCGCAACAAGAGGTTGCAGCCATAGCACAACGAGAAATATTGATGGGTGGCAAAAGCTTAGGAGAGGCAGGTTGTAGAAGATTTGTACACCACTAACCTCAACAACCTCCATTCCAGACAATGGTGGTTAATGAGAAGGAACAATAGCTAATCCAAACTATTTGCACCATCTCAGAGCTCCACCACTAGGTCCAACAAGCACAGGAAGCCGCACAAAGGGCCCACAACGACCTCTCCTTAGCCCAAGCTGTCGCTAGAGATTCCTAGCATTGAGCTACTATCGTGGAAGAGGTGCTTAGCAAGACACAACTCGATTTCCAATGATACTATCGCGCGGAAGAGGTGCTTAGCAAGACACAACTCGATTTCCAATGATACTGGGAAATCTCGAAGGAGACACTCTGTGAGAAGGAGGCCCAGTTGGACGCAACCAAGGCCACGAGTAGCATAGTCCCCACTGACGCCATCTGCCCCCTCCTCTAGTGCCACATAATGGAAGGTGGATGCCCTAATGGACACTACAACAGAGCTACCCCTCCTTGCCAACCCCCACATAACCCCTTCTAGCTCCTCGACCTCCTCAACCTTCTGTAGCATGACATTTTTCTACATGAATCCCTCTTTTGCATGACATACAATTATATCCTCACCAAGCTCCCACTCTCCAACATCACCCTCCTTCCTCTATTCTTCTTCCAAGGGCTCATTTCCTTCCGCCACCCTCAGATCTTCTTCGACCTCCCTACCCACCCTCTCCAAGAAGACACCCTCATCAGCTAGTGCCACCTAGTCCACTTTGGTCAGCCCACTAAGCTAGCTAATCCCATCGATCTCTCGGTCCCAGATGGCTTGTGTCCATACCCTTACTCCTCTCAAAGGATCGCATACACTCTTCAATATCTCCACCGTTAAGTGTTGGCACATAATCAATGCTGCCTACCGCTCCCTTCACCACACAATGACCTCCCTTCGTACTCCGTAGCTAGCATACTAATCCTTTACCAAAGATGCCATGTATAGATGGAGGTAATGGAAGCGATGGGCATCATGCAGTTTGATGACTCGCACGTGGCATTCTCGATGGAGTTTACACCTGAGGAAGTTGTGGAGGTAAAGGCCTATTTCAGATTTCATGGCCCCAAAGACTCAGATGATGAAGATCATGGAAGCACGATGGCCATGGTGGAGGAGACGATGGCCAAGGAGCACAACCACCTCCACCACCACCACCACCACCACCACCACCACCCTCATCTCCCCCACATCAACTTCAGCCCCCAGCCCCCCTCATCGAAGCACCAGCAACCAATGACCTCCATCCCCACCCCCACCCCCACCTAGCACCTCAAACCTCCCCCTCTTTTCTTCTCAATCATCTCCACCACTCTGTTTTCCCACCCCACCAACCCCACCCCCACCTCCATCCTTGTCGTTGAATTTAGGCATGCACACCGCCCCCTAACTGATTTACCTTTAACACCGCCAAAGCCTCCCCCCATACTTCATGCCAACCTTACTACTGCCTCCTCATCGGCTACCTCCCCACCTTGTCACCGCTACCACCCAAACACCCCTCCCCCCACCCTTGGAAGAAGGCAAAATTCCACCATCACCACCACTTGAGCGTGAGGAAGTCAACCCTCCACTCCACTTGGCGCCTACAGACATTTGAGAACATGATGGAGACTACCTTTTGGACAAGCTATTGAGTCTTACATCAAGCACCCCCTCCTCCTACCTCGCGCCACAATTTTATCCACACCTATTCGATCTACTACCACTAGAGCGAGGACGGCGGACCTGAATTAGGGAGGGGGTTATGTTAACCACTCTGGTTAACATTACTTTTCAAGTGTGGCTACACTCATTGTAACCTATCTTTTGTAACCACGCAAAAGTGCTTAATGATAAAAGAGACATGGGATGACGGAGCTTACGGCTTGTGTAATGCCAGTCATAGGAAATAGTTGTACATAGATCTAGGAAGACTAGTTTTGGGCCCCTAATTGTAAATGGGTAGCTGACCATTGTAAACTAAGAGCTCTTGTATATAAGACATTTTATGAAATATGAAAAGGGACAATCCCAGTAGTCTCATTTGAGTTTCTCTCTCTCTCTCTCTCTCTCTCTCTCTCTCTCTCTCATGAACTTGTGGATGCATGCTTGCTTTGTTATTTGCTTGCATGTTTGATTGTTGTTGTGTATGCTTGTAGGGATGGTGATGATCTAGCTTCTGCTTTTCTCTCCCCTCTCTTTGATCTCTACCAAGGTCCCTCTTGCATACATGTTGCCATGGAGTGAAGGTTGAGCTTTCCATATGTCACGTAGGCTGTAATGCCTGTGTGACCGACGGCAGACCGGATGGCCATGTCCGGGGTTCAGTGGGAGAGGACGCCCATGCGGAGTCATGGGCGGCCAGGCTAGTGTGGACGGCAGGCCACACACTATATAGCCTGGGGGATGAGGGGCAATCCTCAGCCAGAGGCCGTCCCCTCTTGTGGTAACGCCCGTAGCGGTGTTACGGGAATGTAACACTGGTATCAGAGCGTGGTTCGAGGGGATCGTGAGAGTCCGTGCGTGAACGGGGGACCGGAGCCCACTCGATGGTTTTCATCCACAATCTTCTCACCCTTATCTCGAATGGAGGGTGTGGAGGGAGGCGGCCAAGGAAGAATGGAAGAGAAGAATTCTCTCTCTCTCTCTCTCTCTCTCTCTCTCTCTCTCTCTCTCTCTCCACGTCACACACAGCAAGCGAATTGGAGGTAAGTGAATTTCGTTTTTTTTTTTGCTGCGTTGAAGCTGGTGTGCAAAATTTTTGGTTTGCTGTGGGGGGGGCGAAACCAGCCCACGACCCGTCTCTACTGTGTATGCGAAGATCAGCCCCAGCAGCCACGTTGAAGAGCCTGGGGGGGGGTGACTGGCGTTGAGTGGGGGGGCGAAGAGCAGCCCCACTGCGAAATCAGCCCCACTGTGAAAATGACTGTTGAAGACTGTGGCTCGTCGAGCAGAGAAGGGAACCCTGAACTGGAGGTCTGGAAAGCTCTGCAGGCAGATGTGCAAGCCTGCGTGCGCCTGGCCTCCGCTTTGCCTTCGCCACCAATCGTCAACCAACCCACCAATCGTCAACCAACCTACCAAATACTTCTTCGCTTGTGGGTCGTAAAGGCATAGGGTGAAGAACACGTTTCAAGGGGGGGCGAAGACTAGCAGCCCCCAGGCGGCCAGCCCCACGGCGGCCAGTAGCCCAGGCGGCGGCCACCAGGCGGCGACCAGCCCCCGGTGGGCGGCCAGGCCAACCTTGGGCGGCCTGCCCAGGCGGCCAACCCTTAGGCGGCCAGCCCAGGCGGCCATGCCAGCGGGCGGCCAGTGTGGGCAGCCAGCCAAACGGCGGTGGAAAAACGGGCAGGCGGGCGGCCACGCCCAAGCGGCGCGAGGGTCGGCCCGGCCCGTTATTTTTTTAAAAAAAAACTCCCCACCACACGGGTGGGCGGGCGGCCACGCCCAAGCGGCGAGGGTTGGCCCGGCCCGTTATTTTTTTTTTAAAAAAAAAGGCTCTTTCCAAACAACGGTACACCCCACGAAACAAACCCAACACGGTCGTCGCGTCGTGTGGCCGTAGTGCCCGTTTTCCACGAAAGAGACCCACCGCACATGGCCGTAGCGCCGAGTGTTAAGAGAGAGGCAAATCCCACGGCCGTAGTGCCGAGTCCTTCGAGAGAAAGCCGTTCTATGACCGTTGTGCCTAGTGAACACGTCTATGACCGTAGCGCCTCGAAAGTAGCACATGTGGTGATCACACATTTGGTTCAGAGAAACTAAATTTAAGCTGAGCATAGACTTAGTATTGACCATCAAAGTCACGTAGTTTGGCTATAGTGTAAATCTAAAACTGCGGTGTATTTTACTTGGGCTAAGAGGACTGGCAATGGCGTCAGTTGTGCCCAAATTAGACGAAGTGCTTATCACGAGAAATCAGATAAGCCTAATTGAGCCGTAGTGCTCATAACCCTTCACAATCTTTTAACAGTTGCTAGAAGATTGTGATAAACTTTGGCAAATGAGAACCATGTACAAGCGTAGTCTTGATGTGGTTATGCCTTGTGTCCAAACAAGTTGCTTACTGTTTGTAGCAACAAGAGAGCCTTGGCCCGTAGAGGCAAGCTGGCCCTTGTTGGTAGTCTTGATGTGGTTATGCCTTGTGTCCAAACAAGTTGCTTACTGTTTGTAGCAACAAGAGAGCCTTGGCCCGTAGAGGCAAGCTGGCCCTTGTTGGTAGTAACAAAATAGTGTCACTACTTGGGCCTAGAGAGTAGTGACTAGTTTGATTTAGTCACGTGATTGTCTGGTAAAAGTAATCCCTAAGGTGTGTATTACTTGGGATAAAGGGGCTAGTAGTGCTGCTAGCAGTACTCAATTGAATGGTTTATCTAGGAGTACTAATCTGAAGGATTAGCATACGCCTAGATAATAATAGCAGATTTAGGATTGATTTGTAGAAATCAAAGGTAAATCTGAAGGAGTATAGTCTTGAGATGTAATGCTCAATGCCCTTATAGAAGTTGATCGACGAAGAGAACTGTTCTTAAACTTACTAGCATGGTTTTCTCTTCTTTTTATTGCCATGCGTCGACATCCCACTGCTCGAGAGTTTGTGGTGATCTTTCGAGGGGGGAAAGAGCCTTTTTATATGTCACATCAATTGGTTTGGCGGTAATTTGATGGTATGGGACATCAAATTCTCACGGAATCGATTGTAGTCTTGGTGGTGGAATGGGACGCCAAGGCTTGTGCATGTAACTTGACTCTTTGGCAGGTTGTATGTACACTTGTCTGTAGTGATAAAGTGTGCAAGATAAAATTTGAACTTTGACAATTACAAATATAGCCATGAGTTGGGATAAAACCCAGTTACAGAGTTCGGAGAAGCTCTAGGTAGCAAGACCATGATGGTGTACTAGTGCTAACAGAGTGATTTAGTTCCGGAGTGATCTAAATCTAGAGGTTAGCAGTAAGACTAGTTGGTTGGACAGTTTCATGCATGGGGGACGCCCTATAGCATTTTGCAAGTGTAGTCTTGCCTATGTTCAACATAAGTGTGCGATTGTGAGCACATTTTAGTTGCTACCATATGAATTTGGGAAATATATTACTTTCCTACATAAGCAATTGTAATATTGCACGACAGGCTATTTTGCTTACAAAGTTCATGTGTGTGTAAACCCTATAAGTCATATGACCCCTGGAAAATGAGTGGAGCATTTCTAGGATTTAATAAGGTTTTACATGGCAATAGTGAGTAGTATCTCACTCCAGATGAGCCTGGTTGTTGTTAGTATCAGATCCGACATATGAAGTGTACATAAACTCGGGCTGAGTTAGGATAGGAGGCTAAGCCGGAGAGCTTAGTGGTAAATCCTACTGTATCTGGAGAGTTTCGACTTAACCGGAGTGTTAAAAAGTAAACTCAAAGTTTGGGGCTGAACTGGAGTGTTCGGAGGCAGACATATCTTTTATTAAATCGGAGAATTTAGCAATCGGATGAGCTTGGGGTGAACCATGGTACCCAGGAAAAAAGCTCTTCACACTAAAATAGTGCACAATAATTTTAGGGTGATAAAAATCCATCGCAAGAATGTTTTACAACTTTCCATAGATGATAGATGAAGACCATGTACTTTACGGAGTTAAAGTACATAGGTGGTGACTTCGGCGCCACATTTTTTGTAGGAAGTCACCAGTGGTGTGGTTAGGTCGGCCGAGACTCCACAAGACCTATGCACTAGTTTTTAAGTTGACCTCTATGATAAGGACGTCCAAAATTCGTGTTGTAATACCAGAGATTGTACTGCAATGTGCAATGAAGGGGTCAATTTGTGTAGTCACTTCTTAACGCAAGTGACTTAAGCATCTTGTTATAGATGGTTGTATATGGTACTCCCACTCGGGGGGAGGTACGCCATTGGGTACGGAGTTACTCACAGACTAGTATGTCAATTTGTGTAGTCATTTCTTAGCAGCAAGTGACTTAAGCATCTTGTTATAGATGGTTGTATATGGTACTCCCACTCGGGGGAGGTACACCATTGGGTACGGAGTTACTCACAGACTAGTATGGAGCTACTAGTGTGATGATATTGGGTACGTAGTTACTCACTACTAATACATAGCTGCTAATAAAATTAAGATCCTCGAGTGAAAGATACTCTAGATCAACATTTTAAATTACCGAACCTCAATCCATGAGTATCGAGGTACTCATAAATATGTTGACATTGCTCAAATCGAGGGACCGATTTGTTTGATGGTATGGAATAAGCAAGGAGAATGGAGTAACTTAAAAGTTACACATCACTAGTCCTAGTGAGTTGTCGAGGTCATCCGTAGTTTGATGATCCCCTCTACCTATCAGATAACATTCAATTTTGCAAGCCCTGGCATTTAATCCGTAGTGATTATGAGTTTGGTGCAAAATATGGTTATGAAGTTCTTACAAGCGTACTCGTTTATTTGCTTGTCATTGGTTATAGCTTGGTAGAGATTGCCACTTGTGATGGGTAGGTAGCTTTGCCGCTATAATGAGGAGGCAGCAAATAATGTTCTTATAGTTCTACTTCATACCAACACCAAACAGGGATAGGATGATATTCCTAAGTTCATCATCACGAAGTACTGTGATGTTTGCATTTATATTGAATGTATGATGTAATGAGACATTGGGCTTGTGTAATTACCATCAATTATCTAGCAACCTATGGCTTCGCAGCAAGCTCAGTCATTATGTGTGGATTGATAATGTGGTTATTAGTAGTTTGGAATTTTTCTTGATAGATGGTACAACCCACCCAAATGATTCATAAGTGTGTAACCACTTATGAAGGGTAATAATATGCAACAATGAAGCACTTTGTTACAAGTGTGAAACCACTGATCTGTTGCAAAGCAGTTTATCAATAGTACCACCATATGTGCATAGACACTATACCACATCTTCGTTGCAAGATGTTTAAAAGTTTCTTGGAAGGACTCAAGAATAAAAATATATTAAACACGGTCTAGATTTATTCTTGGACCTATGACACTAGCGCGTAGTCCGCTTGAGAGTAGAGTTTTTGAGGACAAAAACCTTTCTTGAGGGAAAGGAGGGATATCCTCAAATATCACATAAACTCGAATAGTTGTGTGAGTCCAGACAATACTTGAAGGGATGTGTCTGGTAATAGCAACAAAGAATTATAAGTGATTGGATGTAACTCCAGACACCCGTAGTGGTGCAAGAATCTTTATCAAACATCTCCACATACTATATGATCTGCCCGCAGATATAGTATGGCATAAGAGATAGGAAGTTTGATTGTTATATTTGAAGGAAAATCTTCAAAAAGTTACATTTACTCTGAGTTAGAGTGAAGTTTAACCATCCGTAGATTGATGGTAGTTAGAAACTCAACAAGATTCTAGAGCATATGCTTGTGCAACGATGTTACTCTAAGAGAAAAGTATCTCTCAACTTTGGAACTAATCCTTGTGATGCATAATTAGATTGGCTCTAGTTTATTGCTCCTATGGCCGTAAAGCTTTCCAAGGAGAAGTTTTAACAAGTTGGTGATGCAACATGGTAGCGTAGTCTACAAATTACTAGTAGCATAGTCTAAGAACTTGCGCTACTAGAGTGCTCTCCAGTACATTAGCTTCTGTGCTGATGACATGATGCAAAATCAAGGCATGAAATTTGTCTTGGGGTTTTGGTTGAAATACCAAATCACGGCTTGCGTGAGTACTACTAGACATTTGCTTACCAATGACTTCCCCAGTTAATGGCACGTCGAATTGCCCGTAGAGCGATGGTCGAGCTCGACCGGACACGTGGGAGAAATATGCTAATTACTCCATTGATGACGGGTACTTACTTTACAAGGGTAGAGTATGTGTACCAACTATTGGTGACTTTCGGGCCCAAATTCTTAAAGAAAGTTATGATAGTCCAAGTGCGGGTCATCCTGGGATTCAGAAGACCTATGCACTAGTAAAAAGACAGTTTTATTGGCCTAGTTTGTTTAAGGACATCCAGACTTATGTGCTGAAATGCAGTAAGTGCTAGGTCAATAAACATGAATGTCTTAAGGTTGGAGGACTACTCCATCCGCTGCAGATTCCTCAAGGGAAATGGGAAAGCATTTCCATGGATTTCATTACCGGTTTACCCAAGATGAGTCGAGGGAATGACTCGGTGTGGGTGGTAGTGGACAGGTTAACTAAAATGGCAAAGTTTATTGCCACGAAGAAAACTGTAAAAAATCCAGAGTTGGCAAAACTCTTTATTGAACATCTCTACAAGCTATATGGCCTGCCCGCAGATATAGTGTCAGATAGAGATAGAAAGTTCAATAGTCATTTTTGGAGGGAAGTCTTCAAAAAGTTGGATACTACTCTGAGTTATGAATACGGCGGACCATCCGGAGTCTGATGGTCAAACAGAAAGGGTTAACCAAATACTCGAGGATATGTTGCATTCTTATGTAAGTAAGAAGCAATCAAATTGGGAAGAATATTTTCCCATAGCGGAGTTTGCTTATAACAGCTCCAAGCATTAAGCGAACGACTGGATTTACACCATTCATGTTAATGTATGGATTCCAGCCGAGATCTCCGATGGCTGTAGGCCTAGAAAAGGAGAAGATTCAATCTGTCAAGGATTTCCTTGAAGATATGAATGATATGCTCAGAGCCGCACGTGAGAGCATTCGTAGCGCTCAAGATCGCGCTAAAACTTATGCGGATAAAGGACGAAAAAAGGTGACCTTTGCAGAAGGTGACTTTGTATTCCTCAAGGTTCCTGCGCAGTCAGAAACCATGAAAACGGGAAAGTGTGATAAACTTTCTCCGAGATATTGTGGTCCTTTTAAAATCCTTAAGAAGATTGGGGACGTAGCATATAAACTTGAGTTACCGGAGAGTTCTCAAGTCCATCCTGTCTTCCATGTCAGTAAACTGAAGAAATCAGTTCATGGGTTAGAGAACGCAGTTTCTCCAGAGATTTTGGTGGACTTGATAGAGCCACCAAAGATACCACATGAACCTAAAAAGATTCTACAGTATCGTGATAGACAAACCCGACATAAAGTGTACCAGGAGGTACTTGTTAAATGGACAGATAGGGATGAGGAGGTAGCAACCTGGGAACGCCATAGTGTAATTTCTAAAAGGTTTCCCCAGTTTGTTTTCGAGGACGAAAACTCTTCTTAAGGGGGGGGTAATGTCACGTAGGCTGTAATGCCTGACTGACGGCAGACCGGATGGCCATGTATGGGGTTCAGTGGGAGAGGACGCCCATGCGGAGTCATGGGCGGCCAGGCTAGTGTGGACGGCACGCCACACACTATATAGCCTGGGGGATGAGGGGCAATCCTCATTCTTCCTCTATGGCTGGGTGGTGAGCCAGAGGCCGTCCCCTCTTGTGGTAACGCCCGTAGCGGCGTTACGGGAATGTAACACCATAGCTCCCTCCTTGCTCTCTATGTGAGATCCTTGTCTCCACCGCGCAACGGATTCGAGGTGCTAGCAGCGGAAGTAGCACATCTTACGCGGGGCAGGTCCCACACTTGGGGCCTCACCCACGGATATCCGGACAGGTGACTAATTCCTCGATTCTTCCAAACCGAACTCGGAAAAACTTCTCTTGCCCGGAAAGCACGGGCGATTCCACCAGGATAACTTTTCCCTAACGTAGTCAAAAGCCTTACTTAACTGAACTGATTTGACCGAACTCGTAAGTTCCATAGTCAGATTAAAGGACAGATTGCACTTGGATCATAGAGACCAACGCTTTTTTCCTCATCGAGGGGCACAGTCGATCCTTTTTCCATAGAACAATTTTTGTTCGGGATTTACTTCATCTATCAAACTAAACAGAAATTGAGTCTCGATTTACGGATCCATCTAACCCTATCCAGTCCCATGGGTTAGCCAACCGCCCAGCCACTGTGGTGATGGGATCCAATTTAGAATTTGGTTAGGTTTTGTCCTGGGTGTACCAGGGAAAAGAGTTCCCAGGCCCCCTAGCCGGATGTTCATGCAAACATAAACTAGTCACTCCAATTACACACCCAATATGAAATTGCCTTTTTCTTAGCATCAGCTATCTTTAAAACAATCCTTTAACGAAACCATTGTGTCACTGATCACAATCCTTAAAATCTTTAGTTGAGTCCTTATTTCCAATCATTCCTTCATTGGAGTATCTATGGCATCATTGGCAACCAGAACGCTCACCACCTGTCCACTCAGGGGCCTTTTCAATAGTTCCTAGACCATAGTATCCGGTAATATAATCGCTTATAAAAATCAAGATGGAATCTCCGTTGAAGATCAGCAAGATCAACCAACAGATCCATATAAAAGAGCCATGGACTCATCCATTGAGGACCAGCAAGGTCAATCAACCAGATCCATGCCCGATTTCAGAAAACAACTCTTACTCCTTGTTCCAATATCTTCCATGACGCACGTGTGGGTATCTTCGGTGACCCAGAGCCCGACCCAGAGCCCGAGCACCGTATGGTCAACACCCTCTAGGATCCTTCGCAGGTCACCTAGCGCTTCACTCATAGGCCACTTCCTTGGTCCCTCATCCACCGTACCGGAAGCTCACCATTTAAATCGAACCGAGGCTGATCAAGACCTCGGTCGACCTTGCTACGCGAGACATCCTCCATTGACTCTCCGTACAGCAGTTACAACTTTATCAGGTAGGTCTTCAACGACCACATTCTCAAGATAGTCAAAATGCTTCCCCAGCATTCTTGACATAAAACGGTCATTTACAAACAGATCACAAATACAGTTTCTATAATGAATTCACATCTTTCCAGTTTGTTCCACATCAATCTATATTATTCAACCCAAACCCAATTCATAAGTGTATCCATTCTTGACCAGATACATCATTCTCCATCCCATCTCATTAGATTTATTCACTCACATAACATCCATTCCTATCTTTTTTAATTTACATTACGTCTTATCACATCCATTTCTCATTACATCTCATTCGTTCACATATTATATTATTCATTTCACATTCTGATTCACTTGACATCTCATCTCATCCATCCGTTCATATCGCCTTCATATCCATTCACATACATATTCGCATTCATATAGACACATCCACATCCACATTCATACATCCACATCCACATCCACATCCATACATCCATTTCCACATCCACATCCATTTTCACATCCACATTCATACATTCACATCTACATTCACATTCATACATCCACATCCACTTCCACATCCATACATCCATTTCCACATCCACATTCATACATTCACATCCCCATTCACATTCATACATCCACATTCATACATTCACATCCCCATTCACATTCATACATTCACATTCACACATCCACATTCACATTCACATACATCCACATCCACATTCCATATCTATATTCATACATCCACATTCACATTCACATCCATACATCCTTATCCACATTCCACATCCTCATTCACATTCACATACATCCACATCCACATCCACATCCACATTCCATATCTACATCCATATCTACATTCACACATCCACATTCACATTCACATTCACATACATATCTACATCCATATCTACATTCACACATCCACATTCACATTCACATCCACATCCACATCTACATTCACACATCCACATCCACATCCACATTCACATACATCCACATTCACACATCCACATTCACATTCACAATCACATTCACATTCACATTCACACATCCACATCCACATCTACATTCACACATCCACATCCACATCCACATCCACATTCACATTCACATTCACATTCACATACATCCACATTCTTACATCCATATCCACATTCTTACATCCATATCCACATCCATATCCACATTCACACATCCACATTCACATTCACATACATCCACATCCACATCCATATTCCATATCTACATCCATAACCGCATTCACACATCCACATTCACATTCACATACATCCACATTCTTACATCCATATCTACATCCATACATTCATTTTCACATACATCTTTCCTTTCACATACATCCTTCACATACATACATCTACATCATTTCTTTCACATACATATAACTACATCCATTCTTTCACATACATACATCTCCATCTATTCCTCGTTCATTTTCATCTATCTGATTCGTTTCACATCCTCATATCTATTTATAGAATACAACAGAATTCTTATTTTTGATATAAGATTTCTTTATGCATCTATTTATGCATAAATTCCATTTTAAGGAGAATAACACTTTTGAAATCAATCTTTTATGCATCTTCTTATATATAAATTCATTTAAAATGAGAATGACACTTTTGAATTAAAAATCAATCTTTTATGCATATTCCTATGCATAAAATCAAAATTGACGAAAATAACTCTTTTGAACTAAAAATAGATTTCTTTAAGTATCTTTCTATGCATAAAATTAAAATTGATGAGAATAACACTTTTGGATTAAAATAAATTCTTTATGTATCTTTCCATACATAAATCCAATTTAGTAGGAATTACACTTTTAGAATAAAAGAATTTCTCTTATGCATCTAATTTATGCATAAAATCATTTATGATGAAAATCACACTTTTAATATAAAAAATTTTCTTTTATGCATATGTTTATGCATACAAATCATTTATGATGAAAATCACACTTTTAATATAAAAAAATATCTATGTATGCATATGTTTATGCATACAATCATTTATGATGAAAATCACTCTTTTAATATAAAAAAATATCTTTTATGCATACAATCATTTATGATGAAAATCACTCTTTTAATATAAAAAATATCTTTTATGCATATGATTATGCAAATAATTTTTTTTGATGAAAATCACTCTTTTAATATAAAAGAATTTCTTTTATGCATCTAATTTATGCATAAAATCATTTATGATGAAAGTAACACTTTTATAATAAAAAAATAATCTTTTATGCATACTTTTATGCATGAAAATCAAATATGATAAAAGTAACACTTTTATAACTAAAAAATAATCCTTTATGCATACCTCTATGCATGAAAATCAAATATAATAAAAGTAACACTTTTACAATAAAATAATAATCTTTTATGCATACCTTTATGCATGAAAATCAAATATGATAAAAGTAACACTTTTATAATAAAAAAAAATCTTTTATGCATACTTTTATGCATAAAAATCAAATATAATGAAAGTAATACTTTTATAATAATACTAATTTTCTTTTATACAAATAATCAAAATGAATCTTCTATGCATGAAAATGACACTTTAGAATATAGAATTCATAAGGATTACTCTTTTAGAATAATGAAAGATAATACTTATTTCCAATTTTTTTGAAAAATTTTGCCATAACCTCCTTTGTATGGCTGACCATTTTTCAATTTTAAGTCTCTAAAATTAATTAGAAATGCATCAAGAGTATTTAAATCATTCTAAAGTAACATTTTTCTACTTATTTAAGAGAAACATTATGAAAAACTTGAGTTTATTCATTAATCATTCACCTAGGATAAAGAATGGTTGGATTTACTAGAGAAGAGAGGGGAATGCCTTTTGCAAATGAGGCATAACATCATTTGCAATTTTAGAGAAGACAAAAAGCATAAAAAAACCATAAAAATAAATGGAAAAGAGAAGAATCACCAACTTACTAATGAATTTGAGAGTTTTTCTTTGGCTTGATGGTTTGAGGGTTCAACAATAAAAACCATAAAATAAATGGAAAAGAGAAGAATCACCAACTTACTAATGAATTTGAGAGCTTTCCTTTGGCTTGATGGTTTGAGGGTTCAACTTTTGTTTGAGACAAGAGTGGCCACCAATCTTTTGGAAGAGGAAAGGTCAAAAACTAATGAATTATGAGTAAAATTCATTGTTTTTGGCACTTATTGGGAGAGGTAGGGTAACAGTGCAAAAACACTATTAAGTTTCAACAAAGGGGAGGGCTTCTATTTATAGAAAAAAGTGAGCCTCTAACCAAGCAAATTGATTCTAGAATTTTCTAGATCAGTTTGGTCAATTTTTGACCATTTTTAGGTCAGTTTTGCTCACTTTTTGGATCTAGTTGAAATAGGAGAGATGAAAATATCTCATTATTTGGGAGTTTAAAACTCATTCAAGCATGTGAAATAGGTGCCTCCTTCATGAGGGGAATTCCCCCATGCAGAGGTGTGAAAATGCATCATTACTTCTAAATATCTTCCTTTTTTAACTATTAATCTTGTCCTTAGTCAACTCTTCATCTTATGTGAGTATTTACTCATTTTTGGGGGATTTTCCTTTTATTTCTTCATTTATCTCCTCCCTAAATTTGGATGAATCTTATTGGTCCATAGGAACCTTAATTTAAAATTTTGAAAAAATCTTCACTCCCAAGATAATGCCTCTTGAACAGATTATATACTTAATTTCTAATGCACCTTCTGAAAATCTTTTTGAACTTCTGTTTCAGGGGAACTTATTTTAATAAGATGAGGTATTTTTCTATCCAAAAATATTTAAAATCTGAATATTATCTCTCTCTAGGCTAAAACAGGTAGAAACAAGATCTTTTATATTTCTGAAGAGGGGTTTGACTACAGGGGAAGATACTGGACATCCAAAGAGGCTAGGGGAGGAATCTTACATTCTACCCCACTTAAAAAATGTGAGATGTCCTTATCTCGCAGGTGGAGTATGATCTCTTTCATCTTCTTCTTCTTCTTCAATCACTTCCAGCGTTACTGTCTTGGAAGTGGACGGCCGATTTGGGAACAACTCTCTTTGACTTCCCCTATTCTGAGGTGGAGGTTTTGCATTACTTTGGATTTAAACTATAGGTTGGATAGAGGATCTACCTCTGGGATTTCCCTGATTTTGGCGGATAGAACCCTGATTACTTTGGAAGGAAGGGGCTAGAGTCTGGAATCCTGACCCCTGATTTTCCTGCCCTGAAAACCTTGATCCAAAAGGAGTTGGGTAATCCATACTATGATGTCCAAATCCTTGACAGTTATAGCATTTCACTCTCTTGTTCAAGGGTGGAACTTCTGAAGTTAAATTCCAGGGGATTGAGTTTCGGGAAAAGGCCATTTCTTCCATTTTGGAACTTTCCATATCCTGGGTTTGACCTTGATATCTCTTAGGCGGAGGAAGGTTGGAATCACCTTCTGGGAATAAAAACCTTTTGAAAGGTGATGGTGCTGGCTTTGGTGGGACTTTGGCATCAAAGGCTTTGGCAAAATCCTTCGCCATTCTTACTGCTTCGGCCATTGAGATAGGTTTGGCATTCTTGACTAAAGTATCCAATGGCTTGTTCATTTCCTGAATGAACTTGGCTCCATCAGCTGGCTCTTCATCCAATTGAGGGGAATATGTAAGGAGAAGGGCAAAAGCCTGATGGTACTCTTCAATTTTTCGGGTTTCCTGCTTTAGTTCCAAGAACTCATTCATCTTAATTTCAAGAAAGCATGGGGGACAAAATCTCTTTCTGAGGGAAGTCTTGAAATCGGTCCAGGTTTGAGTATTTCGATCGAGGCGGTTTGTCTCGTAGTGGTTTCTCCATGCCACTCTAGCTGTCTCCACTATCTTCAGTCTTGCAAGAGCCATTTTGCTCTTCTCATTGTAATCGGTGACATCGAAGTATTCTTCCATTGATTCGATCCACTTCTCCACAGTCTCGCCCAAGTTTTCCCCTTCACCCTTGAAAGGTCCAGGCTGCGAACTATGAAGAGTTTTACGAACATCCAGGTCGAGCTCTTCTTCATTGAGTTGGGGGTTAACATTTCTACCACGACGACCTCAGTCCATGTTCCTATCAATACGAAAATTCTTGTTAAGTCTCTTTATTTATGATTCAATCCGAATTTTGATTCAACTGATTCTAGGGTTCTTGGCTCCCCACAGAGTCAAGGGATAAAGATACTCATATAGAACGTATTGTTAGTTAACAATTCATTCAGAATTATCTCATTCATATCTTTAACACAATAATGGTCCATCAAACTGAATTCTTGTATCTAAACAATCCTCCGTGGGGATTTCAATTTTTCAGATTTTTAATTTATCATCCCTTAACTTGATCCATTGATCAAAAGTTAACAGTAATAATCTGCCAGCACAATCCACTAATCTCATAGTGATTGGCTGAAGTCATTAACATCATTCTAGTTAAGAACATCATCACAGGGACTCGTCCCATTCATCCTCCTTGTGGTTTCGCTCAGCTTATTACATTTCAACCAATTTTTAGGGATCATCATTTTTCAATCAGAATCCAATTCAACTCATTTTAGGGATCATCATTTTTCAATCAGAATCCAATTCAACTCATCAGTTCTCAATCAAAATTTAAAAGTCATATCAGAATTCAATTCAACTCTTTAGTTCTCAACCAGAATTTAAAAATTATATCAATCACATTCGAATTCATCAACTAGATAGCATTAATGCTTATAATTTCAAGTCTTAGATTTACTCGTATATACTGCCAGTTAAAGAGCTGCAGTTATACCCTCGGTATATACGGGTAGTCATGGTTCTTGGAACTATAAGGTAAATACCATCATGTCTAGGCCTCAAGCAAGTCAAGGATTCCATACAATTGCGGTACTTCTGTCTAAAGACCCAATTACCAATTTACGAATTTCAGTTTGAATATCAAATTGTATGATTTTTTTTCACACAATTACAACCTTTTAGTGCTTCTTGATAAATTTTTGACATATTTGGCTTCTCGGTTGATCCTGTGAGATCCCGAATCAAATATAATGAAAGTAATACTTTTATAATAATACTAATTTTCTTTTATACAAATAATCAAAATGAATCTTCTATGCATGAAAATGACACTTTAGAATATAGAATTCATACGGATTACTCTTTTAGAATAATGAAAGATAATACTTATTTTCAGTTTTTTTAAAAAATTTTGCCATAACCTCCTTTGTATGGCTGACCATTTTTTAATTTTAAGTCTCTAAAATTAATTAGAAATGCATCAAGAGTATTTAAATCATTCTAAAGTAACATTTTTCTACTTATTTAAGAGAAACATTATGCAAAACTTGAGTTTATTCATTAATCATTCACCTAGGATAAAGAATGGTTGGATTTACTAGAGAAGAGAGGGGAATGCCTTTTGCAATGAGGCATAACATCATTTGCAATTTTAGAGAAGACAAAAAGCATTAAAAAAACATAAAAACCATAAAATAAATGGAAAAGAGAAGAATCACCAACTTACTAATGAATTTGACAGCTTTTCCTTTGGCTTGATGGTTTGAGGGTTCAACTCTTGTTTGAGACAAGAGTGGCCACCAATCTTTTGGAAGAGGGAAGGTCAAAAACTAATGAATTATGAGTAAAATTCATTGTTTTTGGCAATTGGGAGAGGCAGGGTAACAGTGCAAAAACACTATTAAGTTTCAACAAAGGGGAGGGCTTCTATTTATAGGAAAAAGTGAGCCTCTAACCAAGCAAATTGATTCTAGAATTTTCCAGATCAGTTTGGTCAATTTTTGACCATTTTTAGGTCAGTTTTGCTCACTTTTTGGATCTAGTTGAAATAGGAGAGAGGAGAGATGAAAATATCTCATTATTTGGGAGTTTAAAACTCATTCAAGCATGTGAAATAGGTGCCTCCTTCATGAGGGGAATTCCCCCATGCAGAGGTGTCAAAAATGCATCATTACTTCTAAATATCTTCCTTTTTTAACTATTAATCTTGTCCTTAGTCAACTCTTCATCTTATGTGAGTATTTACTCATTTTTGGGGGATTTTCCTTTTATTTCTTCATTTATCTCCTCCCTAAATTTGGATGAATCTTATTGGTCCATAGGAACTTAATTTCTAATGCACCTTCTGAAAATCTTTTTGAACTTCTGTTTTAGGGGAACTTATTTTAATAAGATGAGGTATTTTTTTATCTAAAAATATTTAAAATCTAAATATTATCTCTCTAGAATATTTTCTCTCTCTAGGCCAAAACAGGTAGAAACAAGATCTTTTATATTTCTGAAGAGGGGTTTGACTACAGGGGAAGATACTGGACATCTAGAGAGGCTGGGGGAGGAATCTTACACTCTAGTTCTTGAATCTCAACTTGGGCGACACAAGTGGAGGTGGAGTGAGCCCCTAGCGGCCTCACATCAGGGAGTTAACCCTCATTAAGTGTGCATATCTCCAACCTCGACCCTTGCATGGTTGTCTCTTCTTCTTCTTTCCCTCTCTTATGTGCAAGGTTGTATGTTAGGATTAACATGAAGTAATCATATTAAAGGAGATGCGAGTACAGTACATACATCTTGTGTTGACACTCACATAGCACATCCGGAGGTCCTCACTCAACCATAACAAAAGTTTCCTACTACGATCAAGATAACCAGAGCAAGAGTGAGAGAGAAGACATAAAAAGCAAGATAGTGAGAGGATTACATGGTGAAAGTTCCAGTGTTATCTAGAAAGTGAGGCAGGCAAAAGAATGAAGATAACACTGATAGTGAATACATAGAGATGGTCCACAAGAAGCCAAAAGGCAGAGGAAAAGGAAAAGCAGCACAAGTGGAGATGGAAGGCAAACCAAAATCCAGCAAGAGTGCTAGTCAACTATGGTAGCAAACTGCATGTCAACATGCCAGAAGAGGTCTTGGATAGAGACTGACGATATGCCATGCTCTCTTCCCATGAATATATGAATTGGAAAGCCTCTAGTCAAGGATTCTATTTAATCTTGTTGTCTTTTTCAAATTAAAAAAAGCACGCCTACTCCATTAATTCCACTTTGCCATTTGGTAGTGAATCCATCCATCCATCGGGTCAATGCATGGTACACAAAGGTGTGTCGAGTTTTTCAACCATGGTTATGTGCACGCAAAAGGAACATTCATATGTCTATTCGTAACTCCTCCTCTTCTGACACATGAAATAATTGAAAGCAACAAAGGTCTGTGGGATGAGATATGGGAGAGAAAGAACCAAGAGTTTGAGGATCAAATCAAAGGGATGGATTGGGAGTTCTTATCTCAAAAAGTGTTTTACGTCTGGGATGGCAACCACGGATTACGTGCTTTGATGGAAGAAATCAAAAGAGGTATAGTGCTATTATAATTCCTTGGCACCATGTGTAGAGTATAGCTTTGCATATTGAAACAATTTCAATGTAACATTCATACACGATAGTTCAAGACATTCGTTTGTCGAGGCTACCCTATTGGATGCTTCCACACATGATGAAGGAGAGGTGTTGTTGGTGATTGCCTAACTTAACAAGTGAGTTGTCTAAGGTATATCTTAATAGACTAAAATGTATGTAATTTCATTACTGAAACATAATATTGAAACTTGTAGCATTAATGAGAATGAATATGTGCATTCCACAGGTGATGGATAAGATATGCATGATACGATGTGCTAACAAAGACACATTGCTTCATAGGGCTGCACTAGAGGACAGGAAGTGGATGGAGAAAGAGTCTCATGGTAGTCGGCGACCCTAGTACAACTGTCCCTTACTAGTTCTCTCACAAATTGTTTTCCAGGTGAGCAAAGTCTTCTAGTAATGATGGATTTGGAATCATTTATAACCGAGCTATAAATCTAACACTGTGAAATATCATACTTGTAGGATGACTACCAGGCTGGCCTACATGAAACTCTCTAACAAAAATGATTTTTTGGATCCTAAAACCTTTCAAAAAAGTAAGTGGAGAGAGGCACTTAATGCAGTTGACGCAAGGTGTGTCGGAAAGCAACTAGGAGATTTGCCAATGGGAGAGAGCACGAGCACAAAGAGAGAGTCCCGCTCGCTCACCTCACTTTAGATCAACAGCTCTCTCTCTCTCTCTCTCTCTCTCTCTCTCTCTCTCTCTCTCTCTCTCTCTCTCTCATGCTGCCTTGCCCTTGCGTGCTGGCCTCGAATGCACTTCCCACGTTCGCTGCTTGTGCAAGTCAGCTTTAGGGCACACTGCAGCACCATCAGCAGCAGCAAACACTCATCTAGCACATCTTCCCCTCATCGCTTATTTTTCCCTCCAAGCTCTCTCACGAGATAAGGTTGGTGCCCAGAATAGTTCACAAGAGAGAGAGAAAGAGAAGAGGCTTACAGAAGTCTGCACATTGTGTCCATAGCTAGAAATTCATTGCCGGCTAGCAAAAGTTAGCATAGCGTGTCCGTCGCCATCCAAATCCATCGCCAACACCGGAGTCTGCACAACGTGTCCATCACCAATCAAATCCATCGTTAGAGCGACTCGGGTGTTGCACAACATTGTCAGTTATGGAACGATTTATTATGTTTGTGCAATACTAAGCCTGGCTTTGTGTTCAGTGATTGTAATGTATGTGAATTGCCAGAGCATTCTTCTACACCTCACTCTATTATGGGTGGGCCAGAGAGGCTCAGTTGGAATGTGTTTGTTGCCAATCAAGTTCTGAAACAAGATATGTGGTCATGGATACACCTGCATGAGAGAGGATTTACATATGCCTCTCAATAGTACGTGGGTATAAGAGCTCGTCTGGACCGAATGTATATTTGCCAGCATGATTTGTTTCTGCCAAAGATATTGTCCATATAGGTGGAATATAATCATATTTTGTCAGATCATTTTCCTTTGGTATTGAAGATGCATAGCCATTCTGTGGTTGTTTATAGGCCATTATTGGGAAAGGTTTCTCTTAAGGTTAACTATACTTTCTTGGCGCATACTATTTTCCATCAATTTATGTTGCAGGTGTTACAAAACTTTCAAGGCAATGTAATCTCTATTAGGGTGTGTCAGCTTTGGGAGTGTTATATGTTCAATATTCAAAAGCTTGCTCGCCAGTATGGGATTCATAATGCATCATATTTTAGGGAGAAGTTGCAGAACCTAGATTCATTGTTGGTTGATTTGAACTAGGTGGTTCAAGAGGATGGTTCTTGTCCTGACATTGAGATAGTCATTGATTGGTTGTCCAATCGGGTTACAACATGGCATGAGAATCAATATGTGAGATATAAGCTTATGGCTCTAATGGATTCTAATTGTCAATCACATACATTCTTTGCTCGTTTTGCAACAAAAGCATGCACGTGAGAATATTGTCAAGACACAAGTTAGGTAAGGAGTATTGATTACTGATCTTGCTTATGTTATATATGTGTGTATGGACTTTTATCGCCATTTGTTGGGTCCGCAGGAGGTAATATCTCATGATGTCACTGCAGCAGCTAGAGAGTCTTTGTTTCACTTAGTTCGTCCACCAGGTATCAAATGTTTCTACAAATGAATTAGAAAGAGATATTTCTAAGGATGAGGTGGAAATTGTGTTGAAGCATTTGCCTAAAGGGAAAAGTCCAGGATGGGATGGGCTCCCCAGTGAGCTTTTCACAAAGTATGTTGATGAGTTGAAGGCCCCTCTCGCTTCTATTTTTCACGAGGTGTGGAATACAGGTATCATGCCTACGAGGTGTGGAATACAAGTATCATGCCTACGAGGTGTGGAATACAGGTATCATGCCTACGAGTTGGAAAATTGGGCTTGTACATTCATTACCTAAAGTTCCATCCCCAGTTAATCTATGTCAATGGAGACCAATCACATTGATGGGGGCCATGTTAAGATATTTGCAAAGGTCTTGGCCAACATGTTGTAGAAATTTCTTCCGACTTTGATTTATCCAAGGCAATATGGATTTACTAAAGGTTGGAATATTTTGCATAATATACTGAATGTCCAAATTGAAATTGGTTAGGCAAGGGCTTTGAGGCAAGAGGTGGTTATGATTTAGCTAGATATTGAAAAGGCTTATAATTAGCCAACATGCAGTGGCTAGGCTTATGATTAATGGTGGGGTGATTAATCCCATCATTTGTCGTGATCGGTCAGGCAGGCATGGATGCCCACTTAGCCCTCTCTTGTTTGCAAAGGGCTTTGAGGCAAGAGGTGGTTATGATTCAAATTTCTTCCGACTTTGATTTATCCAAGGCAATATGGATTTACTAAAGGTTGGAATATTTTGCATAATATATTGAATGTCCAAATTGGAATTTATTATGCAAGGGCTTTGAGGCAAGAGGTGGTTATGATTTAGGTAGATATTGAAAAGGCTTATAATTAGCCAACATGGAGTGGCTAGGCTTATGATTAATGGTGGGGTGATTAAGCCCATCATTTGTCGTCAGGCACGCACGGATGCCCACTTAGCCCTCTCTTGTTTGCAAGGGCTTTGAGGCAAGAGGTGGTTATGATTCAGCTAGATATTGAAAAGGCTTATAATTAGCCAACATGCAATGGCTAGGTATGATTAATGGTGGGGTGATTGATCCCATCATTTGTCGTGATTGGTCAGGCGCACGGATGCCCACTTAGCCCTCTCTTGTTTGCAATTGTTACACATCCAATCTTCTCTCAACTAGATAAGCTAGCACAAAAGACAGTGAAGTTATAGGGCTTACCAGAAAGCAGATGGTCGGTGAGGCATTGGAAGATAATTATTTCATGTTTCTTAAGGCTCAAAGAGATAATGTTCAAAAGGTTATGCCTATTTGGGATAATTTTCATTGTAAGGTCCATAAAAAATGGGTGCCTACACATCTACTTGTTTCTCAAGAGTATTATGATGGCACTTCAACCATGTGCGTGTCCGAGGCCATGAAAGAAAGAATAGTCTCACCACCAACATCTATGCTAAGAAGAAGCACACACATCTCGAATGATGTGGTAGCCAAAGCAACGATAACCAGACCGCAAGGACCCTCTTCCCAAAAATGAGAAGCCATAAGAACCTTCTTGCACCATGAGCAATAAGGAGATGCACAACAAGTCACATCATCAAATGTATCAATATTTGACAAGCTACCAATCAAAGCTTCATCTTTAACAACTACCATAGAAGAAACAATTGAACAAATGTATCAATATTTGACAAGCTACCAATCAAAGCTTCATCTTTAACAACTACCATAGAAGAAACAATTGAACAATTAATAGCATAATTCAAACTATTTGCCAACCCACTTTGATAGTCACTACCAAAGGTCCTTGAAGCTTAGAGTAGGCATAAGGAAGGGCCCTAACACTCATGAAAGGCAAGATGCACAGAACATGTATGAATGTTCACGTGTAAATTTTATAAGATAATCACACCTTGAGTATCTCAAGTTTTTCATGCCCACAAAGGTCATTAAAAAAGGATAATAAATCATGCTTAGCGCTTCACAAAAAGTTAGAGAAATAAGGTCATTAAAAAAGGATAATAAATCATGCTTAGCACTTCACAAAAAGTTAGAGAAATAATAAAGGCCACTCAAAAGCATGAAGTTAAAAAAATCACTGATGTGAAAAACTAGTTGCATATTCATGCCGTGAAAACCTCAAGTTTTTGACACCCACAAAATTGGCTTAAATAACATCAGGTATCATTTCTAGACCTAATGAGGTGAACCATAAAATCACCTCATAATAAGCAAGGAATGCCATTGTTAATAGGCTGACATGAAAAACTAGTGGAAACTCACGACCATAAGTATCTGGAGTTTTTTATGCAAAAAAAAGTTGTTTCAAAAGCAATGAAAATCACACCCAACCTTTCCAACAAATTACTTGAACCACAAGATAACCTTAAAAGATAAAAATTCAAAAGTTTAGTTAGTGTAAAAAACCAGCCAAAGTTCATGGCCTCACAGTATGTAGAGTTTTTCATGTCTAAAAAGGTGGTTCAAAGATAGTGTAAATCATATAAAGGTATTCACAATGATTAGGTACTTCAAAAAATTAGCTCAGTGACATGAGATTCAAACGTTTTTTTAATATGAAAAACCATAAATGTTCACCACTGTGAATATCTCAAGTTTTTAATGCCTAAAATAGTACTTCAATTCTATCAACTGAGGTGATCACAAGCTTTTATTTATTAAGAAGAACCATCTTACTGGTTTGGGACATTGAATAAGAATGTTAGCTAGCTAGGATTTCAAAACTACCACATAGTTGGCTGAATGATAAACCAACCAACTAGTTATCTCTACTTCATACTGGTATGCTATATGGCAACTTGATACTAGTCTGTTATCTCTACTTCAAACTAGTATGCTATATAGCAGTAGTTTTATAATACAAGTGCTAAATAAATATGAGATAGTTTTATGTGTAGCACTATCATATGAGATAATGCTATGTGTAGCACTCCCTCTCATAAAATAAAGGATAGATAGTGCTATATAACACTCCCTCTCATACTATAAAGGATAGCTAGTGCTATATAACACTACCTCAAATTGATATATATATTGATATGAAGCATAAACAATGAAATATACTCCCTTAGACTGTTATGTAATTGATATAAAGCATAGATAGTGCTATATAGCACTTCCCTGTAATTGCTATATGTATTGACATAAAGCATAGATAGTGCAACGTAGCACTACCTTAGACTATTATAATAGCATATTGATATGAGGTAGAGACTTATATCACTACTTTGTTGACAAACTACAACAAATCATGAATTCTACTTGGGAAATATTCATATATGAAAATGGAGACAGTATTCTAAGTACTACTTTGTTCCTTCTGTTTGACTATAAGCAAAGAAAGGCTAAAAACATGAAAAAAAAAAGAAACAAATTCCAAAATTTGATAAAAAACAAGAATTATAGGCTATTATGGCCGTAGTGGCTAAAATCTAGATGGCCACAATATTCTAGAGTTAAGATTTAGAAAAGAGTCGCCCACTGCTAGTAGCATTAGTTAAATGAAATTAAATTATCTCACATGATGTTTTGATTTTTTTTCTTTTTATGCTATATAGAACACCATTGTTAGGTCCACTTTGAAAACAACTTTTCTTTTTATGCTATATAGAACGCATGTTTGGGACATCGTTTTGTTAAGTCCACTTTGAGGACAACTTTTCTTTTTATGCTATATAGAACACAAGTTTGGGACATGGTGCTTCAACCCAACAAAGAGATACATATTGATGTAGCAACGCGAGTTTCTTATGTGGCAAGTTAAGTTGCAAACATGGCACACATGAGTAATCCATTCATCTAAGTGTGAGCTCGAGGTGTTAGTAATATGTGATTTTCATTTCCCTGGAAGGCAATATTAGCCCATTTATTGGTTATTGTTCGAGTAGTAGTACTAGGATACCTAAGTTTTGTTAGCGTTTCCATTTCTTATTAGCTCAATCAATCCTAGTGAGGACATTTAAAATTCCTATGACTTTGTCCCTAGTGACCCTTAAATTAATAATACTAATGTGGTGTTCAAACCAGACAAATATTAGGTTGTTATGTCGTATTAGGGGTATATGGGTAATAAGAACCCTTTAAATAACTTAAATAATAAGATTATGCTCAATTGTATTCCATAAAGTTTTACCTTCCATCTCTCTCTTAATTTCCTTTTACGCTCTTAATAATGCATATTATAATCCCTCTTAAATATAACCCTCTTAATTTCCTTTTAGTCTTTTAATAATGCATATATACAACCCTCTCATCCTCACATAAATATTCCCATGAGGTTTTACAAATAACTCGTACACTCAATTGATGTTCTTGAAGACAAAATATACTTTTATGTTTCTCTTTCCTTTTATGAATACAAACTCAAAAAATTTGAGCCTACACACTCTAGGTGTTACTATACTAATATACAGATTCCTTTAAATTGGATAAAACAAATTCAATTAAGTATATCCATTAAAAAAACAAAACATATTCCCCAAATTTCCTCAGTTAAAATATAAATTTATTGATTTTTTATATAATTTTCATACCATTAATTCTCTAATTGTTTCTAATTTTTAGAAAAAACTACTTTACAAAGGAAGCATTCATTTAAGTTACAACTAAGCCATGCTAATAATTTACTTTTAAAAATAATTTCATCATCCCCACCAATTACTTATACATTTCCCTCTAAAAATTCCACATAATGACTTAAAAACCCCCTATTTTCATCTTTGAAATTTATTATAATTATTTTGTAACTATATTTGAAGGGTAAAATTTAAAATCAAATATTATTTTCTATTCTCCTAAGTTCTCATTCATATCCTCTATCTTTTTAGATTGTTTTTTATTTTCCTTTGTGTAGAAATGCTATTTTTTCCTAAAAACCAAGTCTTTGAATTTTAAAAATTACTATGTAAATAACTTTTTTAAAAGTTAAAATATTTTGATACAATTCACATGCTAAACAAATTCTCTAAAAAATATCACATCCTTAATTTTGCCCACATTTCTTGATTCATTCTAGTTTTTTAGAACTCATAAAAAAATAAAAATAATTAAGCAAAATTAGTAAAACTCAATGAATAGTGCATTAAATTAGTCTTATAAAAAGGTATGTCTTGTTAAAATGCATTTTTTATTTAATTCATGTAACTCTTGATTTTTACTAATCATTCATTTCTTCATTAATCACAAAGAAAACCAACCTTTCCAATTCCACTAATTTGATCAAATATGGAGCAAGGAATGTGTTGCTTGGTCTTTGGAGACCCCTAATCCACCATTTATCTTTCCAATCTCAACTCTATTCGATTCTGATAGATGATTTGCACTCTCTACATTCACTCATTTCACTCTCTACACTCCCTAATCTCCCTTAATTCCACACTGTCTCAACTGTATGCAAGGACTAGCAAGGAATAGATAGCATTCTCTCCTATTATGGATAAAAAATCAATTAATCACTCAAACACACTCATCTCTTAAATGAAAAAAAACTACATCTAGATTAGCCTATCTTAGCATGGATTAGCCTAGCTTAGAGAGATTAGCCTAGGTTTAGAGAGAGAAATGGTAATTTTCCATTAGTAAAGTGATTAGTACCAAATTAGGCTTATTTTGACTTATATACATGACCACCCTTTCATATTATATTTTAATGTTTCCATGGACATGGTCCTTTTCCCATTCTCCAATCTCTTGGTGTTTGGCCCAAACTGCATGAGACCTTTTAAGCTTTGCTTACAAACCATCCCCAACCAAGAGGTTTCGTCCTCAACCATAAATGTATACAAGTATAATCCACATGGATGGAATATGTCACTAAGGACTCATGCCAGCATCTTACTCTTACTCATACCATAAATGTATACAAGTATAATCCACATGGATGGAATATGTCACTAAGGACTCATGCCAACATCTTACTCTTACTCATACCATGGATGTGGTCTCAAAAGTACATATGTATGGTTGTAAACTATTTGCTTATGGTGGAGGAGATGAAACTTGGTTTTGGTGCTTTATCTAGTACCAATGGGCATGCAAGGGACCAAGCATTCAACACTTATAATAGAGGTGCTAGAGGCAGGGGGAGATTTAGTTCGAGAGGACATACAGGTGGACATGGTTGGCATGATAGGCCACCACAATAACAACATATGTCACAACCATCATTTGGTGCATGTGGTGGGGTAGAGATTTTTACCTGCATGATCTGGATCTCGTGGTAGAGGTCATTGGCAACCATAACAACAAAACATGCATGGCATTGAGTGTCATTATTGTGGTAAACTTGTACATATGGCTAGATATTGCTACAAAAAGTAAAATGATGTTCATGGTGGTAGAGTGCAACATGGAAATTATGCATTATCTAGAAATAAAGGACATACAAATCATTTGTTTGCCATGAAACATGTGATGGGTACTATGACATCTCACAAAGAGAGTTTTGACACAAGGTATATGGATTCAGGTGCATCAAACTACATGACATGTCATGGAGAGTGATTTGATAACATGATGCCTACACAAAATCAAGGTTATGTTGCTACAGATGATGATACTTAGCATCCTATTATATGTGTTGGTAGTGTGCCATTGAGGATGCATAATGGTAGAGCAAAAACTATGTCTGAGGTGTTGTATGTGCCCTCTATAAAGACTTTAGCATTTGCTGGACAAATGGTGAAACAAGGATTACAGGTGAGATTTAATGAGCATGGATGTTTTGTTGAGAACTTTAAGCATGGCTGCAAATTCATTGCCAAAGGTAAAAAAGAAGTGAGATTGTTCAAGCTAGATGTAAGCATTCAAGAATTGAAGTCAGCCATGTTTTCTCATAGTCATGGATAGTGCTAGACATTGATATTTGGCACAAAAGGATTGGTCATGTAAACATTCAAAAGTTGAAATCTATGTAAACGAAGGGCATTGTTGATGGTCTACCTAGATTCAAATATGATGGGAGTACACATATTTGTGATGCATGTCAATTTGGGAAACAAGCAAGGTTTCCATTTCCCAAGGATAGTCAAATGAGTAGAAGACCACTTGAGGTTGTGCTGCTTTTTATAGTGAAAGTGCTATTCGAATCTTAGGCTGCAAGTTGCACATTTCAAATGGAGTGTGACAAGAATCTCATTGGAAAACAAAAAGCTATGGATACAAGAAAGGAAGGGAATCCCACGAACACATGGGAACGAAACGCATGAAGACACTTTTTTATGTGCATAGTGATATTTGGAGGAACATGTATTACATCACATTTATTGATGATTTTAGCAGGATGACATGGATTTATTTTCTAAAAGAGAAGAGTGAACCCTTGGGCAAGTTCAAAGAATTGAAAGCACTTGTGGAAAAGCAATATGGTCATTGGATTGAATGTTTAAGGACACATGGAGGTGGTGAGTACATCTCACATGCATTTGATGCATTCTTGAGAGACTTGCAGGTACAATCCTTGTTAAAATGGGGTTGATGAAGAGAAAGAATCGTGCAATAGATGAAGTGGCAAGAGCATTGATGAATGAGAAGAGTATACCTTTATATTATTGGGAAGAAGCATGTGCCACAACGGTGTACATCTTGAATAGGACACCTACAGTTGCCATACATGCGAGTACTCCTGAGATAAGGATGATAAGTTTTAGGCCAGACATTGGGCGTCTCAAAGTTTTTGGATGTATTGCCTATGTACATGTGCCAAATGAGAAGAGAAGAAAGTTGGACCCAAAGGTTAAGAATTGCATATTCATTGGTTATGCATAAGACAAAAAGGCTTACAAATGTTACAATCTGAAAACTAAATAGGTGCTCGTTTCTAGAGATGTGGTGTTTGATGAGTCAACAAGTTGGTACAAAAACAAAGATAATGTTATGGTTGATGACATAGATGCGAATGTACATGTAAACTTGCCAAAAGATAATTTTACTCATTATCTGGGCCATGTGAAACATCTAGTGGAAGTGATACTGTAAGTCCATGGTCAGGAAGGTTGAGACATGGTAGTGTGAGCACAAGTGGAAGTGTTGTTGACAAAGGCAAACATAAGGTTGAAGGAATTGGCATAATAAGTTATGAGTCATCTAGCTTGGAAAGCTTAGATGAACAACTTGGCATCCCAGCCTTACGTACTCCAGGTGTAAGGCAAGAGAGATATGTCCCTCCACATGATACCATACAGGATGTACAAAGTGATCCTCAAGTTTTGAGAAGGTCACAAAGGATTAGGTATCCCCACGAGTGAGATTGACATATGATGGGTATACAATGCATTATGCATTACATGACATCAATGGTGAAGCATGTGGAACCATCATGTTTTGGAGAAGCTATGGGAAAGCATGTATGGCAGAAAGCAATGGATGCCTTGGTACACAATGATACATGGGAATTGGTTACATTACCAAGTCAAAATAATGTCATTGGTTGTAATTGGGTGTATAAAATGAAATGCAAGTCAAATGGATCAATAGAAAGGCATATAGCAAGGCTGGTCACAAAGGGATATGCACAGACACATGGTTTGGTTTATGATGAAACATTCAGGCCCGTTGCTAAGATGGTAACAATGAGATCAGTGATTGCATTGGCTATGTCAAATGGTTGGGAATGCATCAAATGGATGTAAAGAATGCAGTTCTAAATGGTGAATTGCAAGAAGAGGTACTCATGGAGCAGCCAGAAGGTTATGTGTATCCTAAATATCCCACACATGCATGTAAGTTGAAGAAGGCATTGTATGGGTTGAAGCAAGCACCACGTGCTTGGACAGACAAGATAAACAGGTATCTCATAAGCATTAATTATCATGTGTGAACATCAGATTGATCACTATATGCAAAGAAGATAGCACATGGTATCATGGTGATTGTCATCTATGTAGATGACTTGCTTGTGTGACAGGTGAAAGCAAGGATATCGTGGTGATTGTCATCTATGTAGATGACTTGCTTGTGTGACAGGTGATTCAAGCAAGGATATTATTAATGTGAAAGCATTGTTATGTAGTGAATTTGACATGAAAGACTTGGGGGAATTGAGATACTCTCTTGGCATTGAAGTGGTGGAAATAAAGAAAGAAATTTACTTGGTTCAAAGGTAGTATGCATTGAATATGCTAGAAAAATATGGTATGACAACCAATGAGCACACCGTTAGAGCAAAATGTGAAGCTAAAGGCGGATTGTGGTGAAGAGATTGAGGATCATGTGGACACCAGTCTAGCAATGTGTGTGTGGATAATAATGGGCCACGTCTAGGTGGCCAAGTGTGTGGACATTCGCTCTTTAGGTTATTTCAGTGTGAACTTATCATTAGGAAAATGTGATGGGTTTTGTAGTGTGCAGTGAGGGAAAGCTATGTACCTTCTCTACCTTGTGTGTGTTGATGAAATGTGAGCAACTATGGTTTATGTGTGTCTTGTGTATCCATCCCTCTATTCTTTTTTCACCTCTTACTTGAAGCATAGGAGCCGTGTATAGGTCAACACAATGCCAAATTTGAGGTCAGGTGGTACCAGTCACTTTATGAGTTGGTAAAGAATGTTAGTCATCTATTCCCTTATCTTAATGAGCTCCTTGGCATGGTAAGCAAGTTTCTGCACTAGCTCTAGTGCCAGGTGTTAGGATGCCTCTCTCAGCCCCATCTTATTAAACTCTCACCACTGCTTAATCCGTAGAGATGGTGGCTAATTCATGTGAATCAGAGCATGTCAATGTGCTTCTTTGGGGCAATCTCATTCCATCTTTCAATTTTGTTGTTGTTGTGTGAAGTAGGGTGACCACATCTTCAGCTGAAGCATAGTTAACATGGCCACAACGTTAAGTGGAGCTTGGGGGAAAAAGTTGTGTGCTTTGGTTCCATGGTTTAACACCTTTGTCAAGGAAGAAACGTGCTACCATTAGCGCCTTGGATGCTCCATCCCATGAGTGCTTTGTTGTGACCACATCATTTAGCTAAAGTGTAGTTAACATGGCTGTAATGTCATTAGTGGAGCTCGGGGGCAAAAGTTGTGTGCTTTAGTTCCATGGTTTGACACCATTGTCAAACTACCACTAGCACCTTCGATGCTCTACTAGGATTACGAAGTTCCTTAATCAAGACTATGTGTGGCTTGGGGGTATCATTGGGCATGCCAAAAGTGTTGGCGAGTAGGCCAAGGGCCATCAACATATAAAAGTGGGTCAACACACACAAAGAGGCAGTTTGATTAGACATAAGAACATAAATGTAGAGATAACCAAATGGAACACATAATGATAGAGTTCCATTTGCAAAAAACACATGCAAGAGAGAAACATCATTGTATATTCAGTCAACCTTTGATTTGTGATACAGTTTACTAACCATTTAGTTGATGCATCTAGTCTATTAACCATCATCATTCTCTAGCATCCAAGGTGGCGAGAGGTGCTGTTGAATGCACCATCTCTATGTGCCCTGTCCTAATTGCTTATGCCACATTATTCCCCAAAATGAGTGTGACTGTCTAGGTTCTTAAATGAGTATTTCTTAGGTGGTAGTTTATTCCTAGGTGTGTGAAGTTGTATCTTGGGCTGCTTTCCTATGCTAACACATTCCTCAAAGATGGAAAGTAGGTTGCCAATAACATGTCTAGTTCTTTTCCTCCTCACACTCGTAGACATATCATCATCTTGACCACTAATACTATTGGCTTCCTTGCATTGGTGTATTTTGCTTCCCCCATGCTAGTGGAATCAACTTGTGGGGCTTGATCCATATTTGCAGCATCCACATATGGCCAGCTTAACATGGTAAGCCATCAATTAAGATCCATATTTGCATCATTCGCATATGGCCAGCTCAACATGGTAAACCATCAATCAAGATCCAAATAATATTAAAAAAACATACAAGCCTTATGCAAAATTTGACAAAACAAACTCACCTCCATGATCATTGGAGTTGTCATCATTAAGAAAATAAGCGAGAATGTGGATAGGATCAAGATAATGGTCCCTCTCAAAGAGGAAAGAACCATCAACTTTATTCTTCCTACTTGGACTTGCACTGTGTCTTACTATGTGGATCACATGCCAATTGGTTGTCCTTCATGGCAGGGACAAGGACCTTGAGAAGGTGGTTATGGCAAAGATTTAGTGTATGGGTTTGTGTCATCCTACTGACACTTAAATGGGAATAGAGGGAGGGGAGTCGAAGGCATGCCCTTTTGTCCTGCCACCAACACACTTGGGGTTTGAGATGGAGGGGAAAGATGTTGAGGATACAAATGAGCCATTACTTGGGACCAACACTAGCAATCGTTAACTTGTTAGCACACATGGGGAGGGGACAAGCTGGTGCAAGGAGGGGACAATTGAAGGAGTTGCATATGATGTGGAATATGTGCTTGAGAAAGGCAATCGTTTGGTTGTGGACCAAGGCTTGCTGGAGGGTTGGCGAGATAACATGAAAAACATGGAGCATGGAGTGTAAATATGTAAGGGGAGCTTGCACTTCATCATTAAACATCTTTGTCTTGGGCTCAGGTGCTCGCGGGACAAAGTCCTCAAAATCTCACACTACCCACCATGACTAGTTGAGATCATATTGCTTTAGTTAAAAGATATTCTTAGGAGATAGAGTGAGCATGAATAAGTGGTTTGGAAGGAGTAGCAGCTTGGGACTATATATGAACGTAAAGAAAAATAGTAGAAGAAAGTTTTTCATGGCTTCTATGAGATATGTTACACGCGAGAAAGCATGGCAAAGGTGTGTACACAACTTGCATGGCTTTGAAGGTTGAGGACACTGAGCTTGCATGTGCTCTACTAGTTTTAGAAATAAAGCTTTTTTGTTTTAAAAACCCCGTTTTGGGCACGATTTTACAACAATTGGAAACATATCTATAGACTTTACATCGTGGTGACAGAAATTGATATATGTGCTCATGGCCTCCCTCCCTCCCTCCCTCTCTCTCTCTGTCTCTGTCTCTGTCTCTCTCTCTCTCACACACACACACACATGCGCACGCGCACAACATGCATATAATTTGTTTTAAGGACTTCAGAGCATGCTACAATGTATCAATTCATAAAAGCATGTGATGTATCAATTTAACGAGCAAGTTAATTACTACATCCAAATGAATATCAACAACTCCTTTTATTTGATTGAAAAAATCTTCCAAAAGATTGTCACCAAATGGCTATTTTCTAAGCTTTAATGCAAAAAATAAATAAATCTAAGACTTGGAAAAGAATTAGTTAATATGCTCATGTAATCATATTTTATGCTCACTTCTCTCCTGTTCCTCCCTCTCCCACCCTAGGTGTAGCACTAGCCCTATGGCCCAGGCTTGGTTTAGGCTTTCTTCATTGTGTCTCTATGTACCAAGCACAACCCTCCCACATTCTTGGAGAGAGACACACCGAACAAATCTTAAACCAAGCTTGGTCCATAGGACTAGTACTACATCTAGGGGGGGGGGAGGAGGGAAGTGGGCATAAAATATTATTGCATGAGCGCATCAATTACTTTTTTTTCCAAGATTACAAGTGTAGCTATCAGGTGATGAACAACTTCTGAAAGAATTATTCTATCAAATAAAAAGAAAGATTCATATATTTCTTCATTTGGACATAGTGGTTATCTTTCTCTTCAAAAATACAAGTCAGGCACGTGCTTTTGTGAATTGGTATACTGTAGCATGCTTGGACCTACCCTTCAACAAGTAGTAACAACAAAGTCCTTCATTTGGATATATAGTAGTTATCTTTCCCTTTAAAACTACATAACACGTGCTTTTGTGAATTGGTATATACTGTAGCATGCTTGGACCTAGCTTTCAAGTAGTAGGAACGAAGTCCTTATGTAATATATATAGCTTGTACATGCATGTGTGTGTGTGTGTGTGTGTGTGTGTGTGTGTAAGAGGGAGATTGAGACCTATGCATCCGAATAGAATAGAATAGAATATGCAGCCATAACTAAAATGGCTATTGACAATAGTATAGAGTGCATCTCCACATCAATATTTGTTCCCAATTTAGAATTCATTTCCACCGAGTGTAGCTAATAGGAGGAAACAAGTGAACTCTACATCTTATAGGGTTGGTTGGATTTTTGTTGTAATAAGGACCCCCCCTTCTTTGCAGGGGATTTCTGCAGGACTTGCACCTGAGCTCACCTTCAATGTCTGTGCAAGAAAAAGAGAGAGGCTTCAGATGCAGCTTCTCCTCTGGAAGTTTCGAAATGTCGTCCCGCGCTGGAAAATTTTCTCTCTCTTTCCTTTTCTTTCTCTCTCTTCTTCTTCTCTCGACCTAGTTTTTTTTTTTCCCTTTTTTCTTTCTCACCCCTTCTCTCTCGGACAGGAGGCTGAGAATCTCAGCCGTTCAAATCAGTTGTACAGCGGTCAACGTCCTTTCCACTATCGCTGATGTGTCATTGCACCCACTCAATCAACAAGCTGATGTGTCGCCATCTTTTCGTAAAACTGGGTCTTGCCCCTCTCCTCCAAGGAAAGGCTCTTCTCCTCCAAGGAAAGGCTTAATCCCCATCGTAGTTGTTTTTTGAAGTTTGAGCAATTTGCTCGTAAAATACTTGCAAAATTTTAAAATGCCTGCTCCCCACAACCTTTCCCTATTCTGTCGAGGACGAGGATCGTCAGAGAGGGAATCAGGGCCGTCCAATCAAATGGACTTATTTTTCAGAATTTTTAGCTTGAGATGATGTGGCTACATCAAAATGTGAGCCCTGTCACATCGTTCACCTTGCTAAGGTATTTTGAGCCCTTATCTGATGTGGCTACATCAAAATGTGAGCCATGTCACATCATCCACCTTGCTGAAGTGGCTGCATCATATTGTGAGCCATGTCGCCCTCATTCATGTATGAGCCTTGACCGTCACCATCACGTTTTCCGTTCTCTAATCACACCAAACTCACAAAGGCTAAGGCCCTCTAGGCTCTGACTCCCCCCAACCTTTGATGGTCGGGAAAGGCCTCTTGTTGGCCTTTCCCTACTCCTCACGAGAGGCCAAAGTTCGTGAGGCTCGCAAGGAAAATCGGCAATGTTTCTAGATGATGTAATTCTCAACCTTGGTCCAAAGAGTCATTTTCAAAAGGGAATATATTAGATAACTATTAGTTTTTCTTTTCTTTATTTCCCAATTTGTTCATGTTTCTTAGCCCATTGGACTCTGGACTCTCATTCCTTAACTGATGTTATGGGCTTGTAACAAATGTATATGCTTGTATGGGTCTCGTAGGTCATATTCGGCCTCCTAAGGAGGTTAAAATCTCTCTCTATCTCTCTCACACAGATATCTCACACAGATAGTATTCATCGTCCAATAAACCACTCTGGTGTTTCGTGAGGGACAAGACTGCATTTTTTCTATTGATGGGTTTAGACAACTAGCACATGATGCCATGTCATGCTCACAACTTTTCATTGATAGTGTATTAATTAAATGCCACTACCATGAACAATGGTATAACCTTAGTATAATGACCAATTACAAGTTTATGAAGAAAAGGTAACAGATATTTTATTTCTTGGGAAAAAAGTAATTACAGACTTCTAGTGCACGACATAAACATGGGAAAGTTTTATTCTATACAGTGGAGCACATATACTACTTGTTTATTACAAAACTTAAACCGGCACTACATGAAGGCCTCATGCGGACTAAGGTCATGTCGTGGAGGCACGGGTATAAAGTCATCTCCTTCACTAATTGCTCTCAAGAACTCTGCAGCTTTTTCTTCAAACGAGTTTATGTACGGCTCATTGGGATCTACATCAGGCAAGCTTTCTTCAACGAGGATTGGACGGTCACCTTTCAAAAGTTCATCATTTTCCTTCTCAAACAAAGGCTCTTCTTGCTGTGGTTGTGCAGGATTATCTTCGGGTCTTGTCAAGAAGTATCTCACGGATTCACCCTCTATGTAGTGATCTCGGAAGAAAACTTTCCATATCTCGAAGATGTCAGGAAACTCTGGTGTCTTCAGACATTTCCACATGGCACGGGCTCTACTTGAGTCCATGTCGTTACCAACTTTTGGAATTACTTGCCACTCCTCATCATCTTCAAAAGAGTGGCTCCAAGTGTTACGGTCCATTTGTTTAATATATAATTCTCCATATATACAAAAGCCCTCTAAAATACATTCACTGGGTTTAGACGCACTCGATTCTTGAGATCACCCAGACCAAACTGTGAATACAAAGTTCTACCTCTACACATCTCCTCTGTAGAAACGTTATGGGCATGGAATCTAAAGTGAGGTTTATGCAGATCCTTTAGACAATATCCTACCATACCCTCAAAAGTATGCATTTTAATCTAACATAATGCATAGCACACGACAATATCCTACCATACCCTCAAAAGTATGCATTTTAATCTAACATAATGCACAGCACACGACAATACCCCCTGGTGGTTTGTTAATGTTCCACATTAAATATTGCTTTATAGTTTTGCCAACTGCAATGATTGATGTAGAGAGTATTCGGGCAACCATTTGAAAGTGGAGGTGGGGACGAGCTCCACCTCTTCCCAACAAGAACACAGCTTGAGTGCACTCATGCTACTGAACAAACTCAACAAGGCAATCCCACAAAGAGATATTCACATCATCGTTCCCAATCCTAATCGTGATAGAAACCTTGAGCATCTTCAAGTTATTACGAGTTGGAAAGTGTGGACATGTAGGAGCAACATTGCTTGGATGTGTAGGAGATGAAACAGACAAGTTGCTCGTCTTCTTCCTCTTCATCGTAGCACAAGACGTCTCAGAGCTACCTTCCACCATAAAGATACCAGATGTCACATATATTTTAAAACACCAATACATCATTCAAAAAAACAAATCATCTAGATATTTTAGATACCTGATGAATGAGCTTTCCGTTTAATGGCTTTCAAATTCTCCAAACCAATCTGACCTTCAGGAGGAGTGACGATTCAAGGAGGAGAATTCTTCTTGTTTGATTTAGGCGGTCGGCTACTACAGACTGGTGCTTGGGCAGGACATCTATGAGGTGACGCCGGGTAAGGGAGGTAGGCCAGTCAACACTGGAGCACATGCAAGATTGCGTTAGCTCTTATGCGAGTATGTTCAGCCATGCTGAAAACGATAAAAAAACTAAACATGACGACTCGCATATAAACGATTTTGAGAAACACACCTGCCCCATACCAACAGAAGAGTAAGCGAATCACGGGAATGACAACACATAAAGAAGCTAACCATAGCAATATCTGACACGGCCATCGTAGGAGAACATGCACGGGTGAAACAAACACACGAGCAGAACATTCCAAGCGAAAACAACCTACATACCCAAAAGAAACATATGACCTCCAACATCAGAAAATGAGGAGAACGACCACTCACGTGTTCCACCATGTGACATAAATGCCCCACATTCCAAAATCATGATGTCACACGTGTCAACCATGAAAGCACACACATGGCCAACTCCATACCTACCTTAATCCACCTAACTCCATACCTGCCTTTGCAACCTTAATCCAACATTCTATTCGCGACTCAAAAAAACCATTTTTTGCACACATATTGATCAATAAACGGAGACAACGTCCTACAGAGAGAAGCTAGAGCATATCCCCATTGCAAGAAAAAACAAGGAATGTAGCAGCCATGGCACCGTCCCTATAGGCCCATGATCAAGCCTCGAGGTAGATGACAAATCACATAGCAGGAGGAAGAGAAGCAATTGTGTCAAGTCCCCACCCCCTCCCCCACACGAGGACCCTAAGATTCATTGTTTTGCATGGCAACACTATACACTCGCAGGGTGCTAGTGTTGATAGACACGATTATCAATTTGTTTTTGCACAAGAGTGATGAAGCTATACTATGATTTCCCCTATTTCATCAAATGCATGCAATGCCATAAAGGCTATGAGCAACATATATGGGAGAATGAGAGTTTATGTTTATTATTAGTATAAAATTTGTCATGTAATGGCAAAGGTTGCTTGATGAGCAGGTGACACCACCATGCTAGAGCTCAATTTGAGGTACACTGCTCCTGTTTAGCTTGTTCACGCAAAGCTTTTGAGAAACTGGGTGCCTAAGCTTCGGGCTTTACTTGCTTGAATGATGATTACAGTAGAAAGATTTGGCTGTGCTTCATCGAGCAATAGTTAAGAACATGTTGATAGGGTATTGGGCAATCGATATAGTTGCTTGTGGCGCGCGAAACACACTTTTCACTCAAATGTGGTTCCTCTCTTAGCCTCGGAGGTTTTCCTTACTCATTTTGAATAATTTTAAGATACTTGCTGTCAAAACCTTCAATTGAAAGTAATTTTTAAAATTTGATGATAGGAAATACATAAAAACCCCAAATAGAAAGTAATTTTTATGGATGGCACAAAATGCATAAGATCTTGTTTTTTTTGTGCAACTGAACAACGCACCATGTCTAGATGGAGGAAAGGAGAGATGGTCATTCATGATCGCTTTCTCTCTAAAGGGTGGAGAAAAAAGAAGCTCGTGGAAGAGGGAAACCTATAATCACACCTATTTGAAACAAGCATCCATCAAGCAAATAAGAATACAATAGCATGCAAGCAAGCAAACAAGAAGAGGGAAGAGGAGAGCTCACAAGGGAATGATTGTCCTTTGCTTATTGTCAAAAATGACTAGTTTTTACGATAGCCAGTCAAACTTAAAAATAGTTCGGCCTCTATAATTAGTCTTAAGTAACTATGTATACTAAGTCACCAAGCTTTCTCTATTTGACATTTAGCGTAGAGTAAGGCCTCTATAATTAGTCTTAAGTAACTATGTATACTAAGTCCTCAAGCTTTCTCTATTTGACATTTAGCGTAGAGTAAGGTTGATTTATATATTCTAGTGTCATCTTATAAAAGAGAAGTGCTCGTTTGTGTAGGTAAGATGGCAAAGTGTCTTACGAAAGGCTGGGCGGGTTAAACCATGTTAACCTACGGAGTGGTTAACATATCCTTCTTCCTAATAGTGATCTTGTCCTTGTGTCACCCTAGTCAGTGGTGAAGTTGCTACCGGGGTGGAAGATGTGGATGGTCTAGGATACGCCATGAAGTTGGTAGTGGCCAAGGCTAAATGGTATAGTTTGGGATTGATCTACAGCCATATATAGGCCAAAGTGATGGGAAGCTTTGTGTAGCCCTGATGGCAGCTCACAGCTTGTCGAGGCAGCATGTAAAACGATAGGTGAGATATAGAGGTTCTTTATGCCAGGCCTCCGTTCTCCGTTGGTGGTGAAAGTGGTGTAAACTTGTCAACATGAGGTAGAAGCAGTCTGTACCCTGTGAATGGTGGAATGAGCACCAGGACCACCATGGAATAATTTGCATGGGTGGATGGCAGTCCGGGACGTCTTGATGCACGACAGGGTATTATGCTCGGATCTCAACGTGATGCTTAGAGAATGACCTTCTTTGTGCCGAATAAGTTGGCCAAGATGAGTTTTTGTTGGTGTTAAATTGGAGTCAATGCATAGAATGCATTCATGAGGGCTCATTGATGAAGAAACCTACAAGGTCAGGGTTTCTCCAAGTAATAGGTCATACCATGGGCCAGGCTTACACCTACCATGGTCCCCCATCCAAAAATGTACCTGGGCATTGGTGAGGTTAGTTGCAAGTGCAAGAGTTTGTGTGTGCTAGTAGAGGCAAGAAGTGAAAAAATTATGATGCTTGTAGTGAAATATGCAGGTGACGTGCATGGGCAATGGGCGGAAGATGTGCCCATGTGTGTGCACTTCTCCAATAGGAAGACTTCTCTAACTCATTGACTTTCTTCAAATCTCTTGCTGGCTTGCCTAGACATTTACTTGACGTCCAATTTCCTGGGGGAGTCAAGATTAGTACTTTGTTTGAGGCACGGCAACGGACTTTGGGCAAGGCTATGTCCATAGCTGCAATGGAGTGGCCAACCTCTGTGGCGCGAGATATTTGGCATTGTCAAGCGCTTGGAATAGAGGCAAGGTGGATGAAATGGGTGATGTGGTCGAAGATGAGGCCACAAAAGGTTCTTGCAAATTTGGAGAAGGCCCAAGTGATGGGCCAGCCTTGCGCCTGCCATGGTCCCCCCATCCAAAAATGTACCTAGAGGGCTATCGATGATGAGGCTTTGTAGGTCCGTGAAAGAACAGTGCAAGCGTTGGGCAAAAGGTGGACCTATGTTGAAGCTTCTTCTAGTGAAAACTCTAACACTCTACTTTCCATGTATATATTACAGGTGCCATGCACGGGGTACCTAGAGGGCTATCACAATGATGAGGCTCTATAGGTATGTGAAAGAATAGTGCAGGCATTGGGCAAAAGGTGGACCCGTGTTAAAGCTTCTTTTGGTGAAAACTCCAACACTATGCTTCTCATATATATATTGCAGGTGGTGTGTATGGGCGTTGGACAAAAGGTGGACCCGTGTAGAAGCAAGCTTCTTTTGGTAAGAACTCCAATACTCTACTTTCTTCGATAATCATTTTTCTGCTTTCTTTGACTCTTACACACTTTCTTCGACAATCATTTTTTTGCTTTCTTCGACTCTTACACATGGTTTGAGATGGGAAGTGGGGGTTGATGTGTAACAAGGCTGGTCGATAAGACGGATGTGAATGAGGTTACATTGTCCATGAAAATGGAAGAATATAAGATACCCAGTCTGGTAGGTATACATGGGTAAATCGCGAGGTATGGGTGGCTTGCCGAACATGGCTTGTGTTATATATTTATGATAGTACTACAATGAGACCATGTATTGATGCCATGTGCACTTTTATTCCATTAGGTTTTTTCCCATGGCTATCCAGGTATAAACGAACACCTTAGGGTTAGCTAGAATATAAGTAACCTCATCCATTATTTAGGGTTGTTGCTCATTTGTACTTTCTCCTTTATAGTTGCACAGAGAGCTTCATCTATTTGATGAGATCATTCTTGATAAGAAAATGATTAACATTACCCTTAACTCTACATGAATCTTATCTAGATTTCAATACTTTTCCCTCTGGATTTCTTTGAGAGGCAATGCAATCCCTCTTATCTACCATGAACTTGTTAGCTTATTGTTGATGTAGGAAGAACAATCCAGAATGAATGCGTCTATTATTTCTACCGGCGATCAAGCTCCTTTCAAGAACAAAGGCAAGAAGTTTCAGCCACGGTGGAAGAAAAATTCTAATAAGCCAAAGAAGGTTACTTTTACCGATATTGCAAGAAGCTTGGCCATGCACTTGAACAATTCTATAAATTGCAGGCTAAAGAAAAGAAGAAAAAGGAATCTAACAAAGATTATACCAATTCTACCCTAGATAACTAGAGTGCCAAGAAAGAGGACTTTGCAAATGTTATACTTGAAGATTTTTTACTTATGGCTATGTGCAGCTTTAATCTTGACTAAGATTCATGTCTTAGAGCAACTGCTTCAGACAGTTGGTATCTTGATACTGGTGCTTCCAAGCCAAAGAATTTTGGTTGATACTATGAAACCTGTGCAGGATAGTCACATTATTATATATGCCAATAATTCCTCCTATCTAGTCAAATGTATTGGTGATATTTGCCTTACTACTATTAGTGGTGAGGATCTTTGTCTTTAAAATGTTGTTCTAGGTATAAAGAAGAATTTTCTTTCAGTGGCCACTCTAGCAAGGGGGGATCTTAATGTTGAATTTGTAAATGATAAATGCATTGTTTATGATAGAGAGCATGACAGACAAATTGTGCTTACTGGAACTCCCAGCCATGGTTTATATGAATTGGGCATGTATGATAAGTGTGATGCTGCTTGTCTAGTAGATACTTTAGTTGCAATGAAAGATGCCTAGTTGTGGCATGCTAGGTTTGGCCATATATCAATTGGTGGATTAATGCTTTTGAAGCAACATAGAATGTCAAAGGACCTGCCTTAACTTGATTCCCCACCTAGATATGTTTGTGATGGTGGTAGATGTAAATGTCAAAGGACACCTGCCTCAACTTGATTCCCCACCCAAATATGTTTGTGATGGTGGTAGATGTATCCTTAGAAAACTCTCTTGTCAGCATTTTCCAAAGGATGCAATGGATAGAGTTGACCACAAATTGCAGCTCATACACAGTGATATGTGTGATCTGATGTGGACTCCGCCATAGGGTGGAAATCTTTATGTTGTGATCTTCATTGATGATTACAACAATTTTGACTAGTCTTACTCCATGAAAGCCATGGTTTGTACAAATTGGACATATATGACAAGTGTGATGGTGCCCGACAGGCACCTCAAATGCAATGAAAGATGCCTAGTTGTGGCATGCTAGGTTTGTCCATACATCGATTGGTGGATTAATGCTTTTGCAGAAACACGGGATATTAGAGGACCTCTGCTTCAACTTGATCCCCCACCCATATATATTTGTGATGGATGTATCCTTGGAAAACTCTCTCACCAACCTTTTCCAAAGAATGTAATAGATAGAACTAACCATAAATTAAAGCTCATACATAGTGATGTTTGTGGTCCAATGTGAACTCTGTATTTGGGATGAAATCTTTACTTTGTGACCTTAATTGATGATCACAACAAATTTGATTGGTCTTACTCTATGAAAGAAAAATCACAAATATTTTCTCATTTTCAATACTTTCTTGCTTTGGTTGAGAATGAAACTGGTTTAAAAGTCCAAACTCTTCGTACACATAGAGGGGGATAATATTTGTCTAATGCTTTCAAAGACTTTTTGCCCCAAAAAAGACATTAAGCATCAATGCATAACTCTTTATACACCACAGTAAAATGGTGTTTCCAAGAGAAGAAACATGACTCTCATGGAGACGGTTAGATGGTTAGATGCATGGTTAAAGTTCAGTAGCTTCCACATAAGTTATGGATGGAAGCAATTCTTTGTGCTACCCTATGTGCTAAATAGGTGCCCCACTAAAGACAATCACTCTTTATAAAGCTTGGTACAATAGAAAACCTAAGGCTGAACACATGCATGTTTTTGGTTATTTGGCATATGTACATGTGCCATCTCAAATCCAAATTAAGCTTGATGACCAGGCAATGAAATGCATTTTTATTAGCTATAGTATAGAAAGCAAAGGTTATCGTCTCTTTAATCCTCTTATTAAGAAAATCATTGTCAATAGGGATGTTCTTTTTTATGAGGATTTTGTCTATAATATGATGTATTTCAATAAACATGCCTATGCTGATTTCCTGGACAAGTTTGATGGTTTGTTTGCTAGTGCTAGTGTCTCTTGATACTTTATAGATTTTGCCTACTGATCCTCATTCATTGCAAGAGGGGAATGCTCAAGAAACTGATGAACCAACTTCTCATCAGAGCTAGAAGATGCAGTAAATTTTGAAAGATTAGCAATCAATGAGTCTAGTCTTATGCCAAGTGGGCTAGAAACACCTTGCAAGATACTAGATTGTCTGCTCCTTTTCAAAGAAGAAGTAGATCTGGTGCTAAAACCATCTCTTTAGTATATATTATTGAGTTTTTGTTTCTTGGTTCTCTACATGATGTAGAAGGACCTGAAACTTTTACAGAGGCTCAAGAAGATCCAAATTGGGTTAAAGCCATGCAGGATGAAATCCAAGCCATTAAGAAAAATGGTACTTGGGATTTAGTGGATCTACCACTTGGCAAGAAAGCCATCGGTACTAAGTGGGTTTACAAAGTTGAGAGAAAGGCTGATGGATCTATGGACAGGTTCAAGGCCAGACTTTTTGCAAAAGGTTATGCCTTTCAAAAAGGGATTGATTATAATGAAACTTTTGGCCCCACTTATTGTATGACCACTATCAGATTTGTTATTGCTTTGGAATCCCACCATGGATGGAAAGTACACCAATCAGACATCACAACACCATCCTTGAATGGTGACTTATAGAAAGAAGTATATGTGAGTCAACCAAATGGATTTGCCCAATTCGGTCAAGAATAGAATGCAAGCTTTAGAAAGCTTTATATGGTTTTTGAAACAAGCCCCCAAGGCTTGGTATACCAGAAGATGCATGCCTATTTGACTAGACAAGGATTTCTTAAAATAGTCCTACAGAAAGCACTTGATATGTCAAAAAGGATAAGCAATATTTGCTTGTTATCATTCTCTATGTGGATGAATGCATGCCTATTTGACTGGACAAGGATTTCAAAATAGTCCTACAGAAAGCACTTTATATGTCAAAAAGGATAAGCAATATTTTCTTGTTATCATTCTCTATGTGGATGAATGCTGTTGTTGATAGGAACCAATGAGAATTTGATTACAACTTTCAAGGATGACCTCACCTCAAATTTGTCAAATCTTGGTCATTTTTGCACTACTACTTGGGTGTGTAGTTTATACATCAAGGTGATGGTATAGTCATTAAGTAGTCCAAGTACATCAAGGCACTGCTCAAAAGAAGGCTCAATATGGAAAATTACAAGCCAATCTCTACACCAATGGAACCTGGTGTAAATCTCAATCTATAAGATCTCAGAGAAACATTCGACATAACCACATATGATCAAGCTGTTGGTGGATACATTATATATTTGTATATTTGTGTAACCCATGAGACGAGACATTCAATTTAGTGTGTCACAAATTTTGAAGTTTATGCATTTCCTAGACACTAAGCATTAACAAGCAACTAAATGTATCTTTAGATACACAAATTTTGAAGTTTATGCATTTCCTAGACACTAAGCATTAACAAGCAACTAAATGTATCTTTAGATACTTGCAAGGCACTCAAGAACTTAGATTATTCTATGCCAAGGGGGGTGATTTAGAATTACAGACCTTCTCTGATCCAATTGGGATACATGATAGGCCACTTCTAAAAACTTCTTCTTTCTTGGCAACTCATGCATCTACTGGCTAAACAGGAAGAAACTGCACTGCCAACCTTGTCCTATGAAGCTCAATACAGAGTAACATTCACTGTGTGACGTTTGAATGTGTATGGCTGAGAAGATTGATGGAGGATCTTTATGCCTCAAAATACACCCCTAATCCAATTATCACATTGTCAAAGTGCAATGGCAATAGCTAAGAATCATGTCTTTCATGCCGTGAACAAGAACATTGAAGTGCACTACCATTATGTCAGAGAGAGACTCCATGCAGGTGATATCAATCTGATCTATTTTATAGCACACATGACAATATATCAAATTGATATCTCCTAGCTTAATGTGTATGGTTGAGAAGATTGATGGAGGATCTTTGTGTCTCAACAGATAGCCATAGCCCTACTCTAACTCTCATTAATAGTCAAAGTGGCACTAGTAATAGCTAAGAATCATGTCTGTCATGCTAGGACCAAGCACGTTTAAGTGCACTACCACTATGTCTCCATGGTGATATCAATATGATCTATTATTGTAGTATACATGACAATGTGGCAGACCTTTTCACTAATCATGTGAAAATTTTGAGGCCTTCTACAAAGCTTTGGGCCTTATCCCTTTCAGAGACTAATTTGTGTAAACTTCACATTTGTACTATAAAGGGGTTTGTTAGATAGTGAGGCCATGTACTGATGCCATGGGCACTTTTGTCCCATTGGGTTTTTCCTTGTGGCCATCCGGATGTGAATGGAAACCTTAGGGTTAGCTAGCATATAAGCAACCTCATCCATTTTTTAGGGTTGCTACTCATTTGTACTCTCTCTTTTTTGTACTTGTAGGAAAGCTTCATCTCTCTCCCCTTTGAGCTAACCATTCTCTCTCATAGTCTACACCCTTGTGTTCTTCTCATTGAGTATTGAATGTGTCTGAGTTTCACTCCATTGTGAGCTAACAAAAGGCATTCAAGTGCATTTTGAGACACTTTTTGAAACATTGGTAGCTATTGGGCCCGCTTGCTTAAAGCATAACGATGTCAAGCGGGGAAGAAAGGAAGCATTATAAAGCTTTGCTGCAGCTTAGGGATGAAATTTGGGATTGCTAGACAATGCCAACCTTGGGCATGTGGAATTTTTTTTGACCTTTTGGGCAAACGTACCTTGCTTGATTAGCACAGATGTAGACAAGTTTTATGCCTTGGAGGGAGATGCAGAGCGTGGTTGATTGAATCACCATTTTGAGTGAAGATCTACATTTGGGTGCAACGATCCAATGGCTCCATGGACCGCAATGGGGATGCCCATATGATTGGTCAAGATGGAGGATTCTCCGGTGGCATCTTCACAAAGGCCTATTATGCCATGCGCGGATGGAAGGCTAGTAGCCCTTGTGAGTGTACAGACACCGATTTGCATTTGGTGGCAATTGGATTTTGTTTTGGATTTATGGGTGGTTTTGGAATTGGGCTATTCAATCGATGTACTAAACAATCCCATTCATCAGTGGTGGGGAGCTAAATAAAAAAGTAAAAGAAGGGTGAAGTGGTTAACCTTCACTTATCAATTTGTTAGGAAGATGTGGACATAAGTATTGCATTGATCATTACTTGTTAAATTGCTAGCTGCTGGTAGTCGGATAAGGTATTGTACTCATCGGTTGGCAAATGCCGATTTTGCCTTGTTACCAAAATTGATTTTGGTGTATCGGGTGGTTACTTTTGCGATTGTGCCAGTTCGGGGTTGGTGTATCATGGTGCTTGGTTGAGTGCCTTCTTTGGGGCATTGTTGGGATGCTGACTTCTTGACATCAAGTTGGTGATGGTGGTGGAGAGGCCGGTGACTCTTGGTAGTAGTGAAGTCGTGCTTGCTCTTTCTCACCTTCTTTTAAAGCCTCTCTTACCCCATAAGTCATGCTTGCTCTTTCTCACCTTCTTTTAAAGCCTCTCTTACCTCATAAGTGAAGTCATGCTTGCTCTTTCTCACCTTTTAAAGCCTCTCTTACCCCATAAGTGCATGCTACCACTGTCAAGCTCTCTCCTCATGCTCCCTACCCTTTTCTCTTCTTTTCACAGGCAAAGAGCACTTGTGATTTTGACTTTCCCACTTTCACACATGTACATATGTATGCACATAAAAGAAGATAATCATGTAACCCACAATTGATTACATTTAATAGGTTAAAAACTTAGATAAGCACGTAACCCAAAATTGATTACATGTAAGAGGTTAAAACCTTAGAAGAAAACAGATCTTGCTCTCTCTCCTTTAGAGACACATATACATGTACACTCATTGCTCTCTCTCTCTCCTTCATAAACATACTCACACACTCACTACTACCACACAAGATCTCTCACACTACCACACGATCTCTTTCTAAGCCGCTCTTTCTCTCTTTTTCACACACATTTGGTCTTCTTTTTCAAAGCTTGTACACTTTCTTCTCATGACACATTCCCTTCTAATAGTTTTCTTATGAGCTCTCCTTCTTCCCTCTTCTTTCTTGCTTGCTTTTATGCTATTGTATTCTTACTTGCATGATGGATGCTTGTTTGAACATGTGTGATTGTAGGTTTCCCTCTTCCCGTTAGCTTCTTCTTCCGGCCTTTTGTGAGAGAAAACCATGGTGAATAACCTTCTCTTCTTGCCTCTATCTAGGCATTGAGAGCTCTCCCTCCTTCACCCCTTTGGCAAGGAGCATTCCGGTGTGACAAAACGAATTGAGGATGCACGCACATAGGGAAGTTGTAGATTGTAGTTCTAAGGTAAGACCCAATGATACATGCTTTGGTGGCGGCAAGGCTAAGGTAAGCTCTTGACATAGAGATTTTGTAGTACCCTATGTAATTCCAAAGCTCAAAAAGGATCCAAAGAAAGGAGAGAGAGAGAGAGAGAGAGAGAGAGAGAGAGAGAGAGAGAAGAGAGAAGAGAGAAGAGAGAAGAGAGAAGAGAGAGGGAGAAGAGAACTTGAATCAACATACCATCACTCACCCACACAGTCCTCAAGCATGTATACAACAAAGAAAAGAAAGCCTACAAGAAAGCTTCAATCGCATGAGCAAGAAACTCAAAATCAATTATGAGAATGTGATTATGTCTCTTCTCATTAGTCAAAATTGTTGGAGGTGGCAATTCACATAGCTACTCTCTCGGGTTGTCGCATGACTAGTTGTGGTGGATTATCCCATATGAAAGAGCATGGGAAGTCAAAGAGTGATTAATAAGGTGTGGTGGCACCTTGTCATAGATATCTCCTCCGGCCAGGTTTTTGGGGGGAGCAATGACTGGGAGATGGGGGCCCAGCCCACCGACGTTGCTCAGTGCCCTAGGGTGGTGTGCATGCTATTGTTGCGTGACTTTGACATGGTATCAGAGCTTGACTTGTGTGCTCTTGGGAGGTCCTAACCTCTGTTAATCGAGGTGCTTGAATTGAAGGAGGGTGTTGGAGGTGGCAATTCTCCGCGAAGCTACTCTTGGATTGTCGCATGACTAGTTGTGGTGGATTATCCCGTATGCAAGAGCATGGGAAGTCAAAGAGCCATATATAGGGTGTGGTGGCACCTTGTCATAGATATCTCCTTTGGTCGGGTTTTTGGGGGGAGCAACGACTGGGAGATGGGATTCCCAAACCAACTGACGTTGCTCAGTGCTCTAGGGTAGTGTGTGTGTGTGCTGCTGTGTGACTTTGACAAAAATGTATTATATCCAAGACTCATATTTACAATACTCGACTGCCCAAGTAATGTCCCAAGGCCTAAAAGCTATTCTAGCCTAATTTCCTAGTCTAAGTATACAACTATCGGCATTACACAAGTCGTAAGCTAGGTTTTGACTATCTTCTGGCATTACACAAGTCGTAAACTCTTCTATAATCATTTACATGAAGCACATTGCACGATACAAAAAATATGGCTAAAAAATGCTATTGCACTTGCGAAATAATATTAGCCAATGTGGTGTTAACATACCCCCCTCTCTAATCATAGTTCCATCCTCAGAATTGGTAGTAAACTTAGAGGGAGTTAGTGGTAGAAACCACTGAAGTTCCAATAAAAGTTGAATTATTGAGACTTTGTATACTAGGTAGTGCAGTGGAAAGCTTAGAGGGAGGGAGTTGGTAGAAACCCCTGAAGTTCCAATAGAAGTCAAATCAAGACTTTGTATACTGGTGGGTAGTGCGGTGGAAAGCTTTGTAGGATGTCCAAAAGGTGATCTCAAACATGTCTTTGAAGGTAATCATACGATGTCAGCCTTTCATCATCTGGACTTGCTTGTAGTAGCCGAGTATATGTTAAGTGGGCTTTGGTTGATGTTGAAGTCCATGCCCTAGAGATTTTTATCAAAAGCATGCCATTCTAGAAACTCCACTAGTAGAAGGATGATGATGAGGTGAAAAAAGCAAATAGTGATGACTATGTCAAGGTCAAGCACCTTATTATAATCTTGGATAAACTTACGTATTGTGCAAAGCATCCAAGTTGTGGAGGAGGAGATGTGGCCAAGGTGGAGGTATTCAAGGAAAGTTAAATTGAAGCTTCAAGTTCTTCTCTCCAGCTTTTTCCCAACAAAGAGGTCCCATGCCCATCTTCGTTCGATGAAAATAGATTAGGCTGACTCTGAGGTACCTGGAAGCATAAATATCTTCTTTCCAACATCATTTGGCTACCGAAGAAGTTAATGCTACAGCCAATCGGTCCCTCTTGCCATCAGCTCTCTTGACCATTAGTTGATTTTTTCTTCCACAAACATTAATCAGGAATATATCCAAGAAATCAATGATTCTATTTGTTGATATCAGATGTGGGGTTAGGGTGCTACCTCTATTCCAAGATCCTAAAAGATTTGTAAATGTCAATGCCATCCAATGGATCCCATGAGTTGAATGACTGGTTAGGGGAGAACATCTGTTTTTGCTCTATGATGAGGGATGCTGGCCTTTTTCCTTCCTCTAATACTCCCAACAATGAAGAGGCTACTACATGTGAGGTTAGTGGCAGGGGTGGTCGTCTTGCAAAGTGGAGACCTTGATTAGTTGTTGTAACATGCATTATGGAAGCATGTTCATGATTAATGCTAAGCAAAGAAGATTAACACTAATCATATATTTAGCAAAGACCCAAAAGAGAAGAAGAGATAGACCTAATTGACTGTATATTGCTAAAGCATGCTATATATATACAACAATCTTGCTGACTCACAACTTCATTATGCATACCGAAGATCTCTGCAGCCCTCTACTTGCAATTTGACAAGAGAAACTCTTGCTAATCCACCACTATATCCTTGCTACCTTGTAGACTTTGACAAATGGATCCTCTTGATCTTTGAATGATGATTCTAATGAATGCCTAATGATCCTATTTAGGGAAAAGATATGAATTCATAATGAAGTCAAATTTGCCTATTTTTCCCACAAAACATTGTCCAAAAAGTCATATTTTGTGTCCAAACTATGCCCAAAAGGTGTCCCAAAGCATTGGGCTATGTCTTGGGCACTTTTAGGAGCCTATAAGGCTACAAATCTGCTCTAAATCTGCCCATATATTTGCTAATGAGAATATACGTCTATGAGCATTGGGATTACTAGATGGTAAACTTGGAGCATTGGGGTAATCCATACACCTTTGCTCCAATTCCATTCTAGTCCAATTGAAGATTACACTTCATATCCATTGGCTCAATCCCCAATTAAAGATTGCACTTCATATCCATTGGCTCAATCCCCAAGCTCTCTAACTTGGTCTTTAAGTTCTTTGGCTCGGTCTCTAGATCTTCTGAATTACATGTAGTCTCTTCCTTCTCCTCATAGGATTTGGTGAGATTTTCTAAAAGCTCCTCTAAAACTATCAGGGGACGACCTCATCCTCCTCCTCTAAAACTATCAGGGGACGACCTCATCCTCCTCCTCTCCTTGGGAACTATCGGGTTGAACTCATCCTCCAAATAGGGTTTGGAAAGATTTTCTAAAAGCTCCTCTAAAACTATCAGGGAACGACCTCATCCTCCTCCTCTCCTTGGGAACTATCGGGTTGAACTCATCCTCCTCCAAATAGGGTTTGGAAAGATCCGTCTACTTAATCTAATTCTCGTTCTAGTTTGGATTTTGGCTTTAGCTTTGGCTCTGGTTCTGGTTCTAGCTCTAGCACATGTATCCTGGGGGGTAAAGGCACCTACTCGGAAACACCTCTTTCTATGATCACGTCTCCTGCAAACTTTCATCTTAGAGGATCTCTTTTTGTTGTGTCAATGCTCTTAGTCTTGGGCTCCTTCACAACTCGAGGTGATTTCTCCTTGGCCTTTGTTGATGCTGATGAACTATGTCCATGTTTCCTTGAGGTGTGCCCAACTTTGCTCGTACAAAAGTTAGGCTTAGCATGCCTCTTCTTCAAGATTTACTTGATGTGCTTCTTTCTCGCATTGCCAACGGTCCTCTTCTATGAGTTGTTACCTATACTCGACGATGATTTGTTCATACTAGGCTTGGTGTTCTTGTTCCCTTTTGTATCATTCTTCATCTTCCCGTGTCCAAACGACTCTGTATAGTCTCAAACTCATGCCGTAACTCTTCTTTCCAAACATCATTGTTCTCCATCAAGGTGAGCTTTTGGTGGAGGGAGTAGAAAAAATAAGTCTTTTCCTACCTAGCTTAGACCTAGGGTAATTCTTGTGCATATTCTAGCCTATATGCAACCTATGCTACATACAAAAAATGGGCTAAAACCCTTTTTTTTTTCCTACTTTCCACATTAAATCTAGGACTAAAAACAATGTTGCTAGGGTTGAACTCATGCAAAATATAAAAACCCTAATTTTGGCATGTAAACCCTAATTTAGCGTACACAAAACTTAAGCTAAGGGCTATCCTAGGATGACCCAATGTAACATGCGTTACGAAAGCGTGTTCATGATTAACGCTAAACAAAGAAGATTAACACTAATCTTATGTTTAGCAAAGAAACAGAAGAGAAGGAGAGATACACCTAATCTATTGTATATAATCAAAACAGGCTATATATACAACAATCTTGCTGATTCACAACTTCATTATGTATACCAAAGATCCTTGTAGCCCTCTACTTGCAATCGGACAAGAGAAACTCTTGTTGATCCACCACTATGTCCTTGCTACCTTCTTGCAGACTCTGATAGATGGATCCTCTTGATCTTTGAATGATGATTCTAATGAATGCCTAATGATCTTGTTTATAGGGAAAAGATATCAATTCATAATCAAGTTGGTTTTGCCTATTTTTCCCACAAAACAGTGTCCAAAAAGTCAAATTTTGTGTCCAAACTATGCCCAAAAGGTGTCCCAAAAGGGCACTTCCAAGAGCTTGTAGGGCTATAAAATTTTCTCTAAATTTGTCCCTAAATCTGCCCATAGATTTGCTAATGAGAATATACATGTCTATGAGCATTGGGATTACCAAATGCACACTACATTAGTCCATTTAGGACGTCCCCTAAAGGAGGAACTAGGGATGGTGGCATTGGAGAGGTAGGGGGGGTAAGCATGGGTGGAGTGGTAAGTGCCGAGGTGGCTGTGACATGAGGGGGATTTGATGGTGAGGGTTAGGTGTGAAGCTCTTTGGCTTTGACTTTGGCGGAAGCATCTCTTTGCAGGTGTATGTGAAGAAGAGGGGCCTCATGAGGAAGGATCTGGGGGGGAGCCTCACTTGGGCCACCAATGTGTGATCCTGGGTCCTCCTCCATTGTGACTCATCTCGATCATCCTTGTCGTTTGCAAAATGTCACTGGTGTCCTCCTCCTCCTCTTCCTTCACAATGTCATCGGTGCCCTCCTCCTCCCCTTCATAATGTCATTGGTATCTTCCTCCTCCTCTTCCTTCACAATGTGACTGGTCTCCTCCTCCTCCTCTTCCTTCACAATGTCACTGGTGTCCTCCTCGTCCTTCTTCACAATGTCATTGGTATCTTCCTCCTCCTCTTCCTTCACAGTGTGACTGGTCTCCTCCTCCTCCTCTTCCTTCACAATGTCACTGGTGTCCTCCTCGTCCTTCTTCACATTGGGTATTGGTCTCATGAATATATAGAATTCATGAGCCTCCCTATATTCATCATCAAAAACATCTTGGGGGTAGGCCACATGGATAGTGTTGAATAAATAGATCGGGTGGCTAGTCCCCACATGAGCCACAATTGAGCCGCAGTTGCTTCCAGATCCTATGATGATACTACACCAATATGCCAATGGGTTTGTAAATGATGATTCCCTCCACCAATACGCCAATGGGTTTGTAAATGATGATTCCCTCCACCAATACGCCAATGGGTTTGTAAATGATGATGCCCTCCACCACTACCAGCCATTGGTATGCATCCATTCGATGGTGTTATTAAGGTGGGGTAAGTGAAGAGGTATTCAAGAAGAAAGAGATCAATGTAATCTCCCTCTTCCAAGAAGCAGTATCAGAGAAGGTGAGGACTATGCACCAGGATTGAAAGTTGAGGTAGAGGACATGGTGAGGGAGACTGAAGATGGTGGAGGGATCTATGAAGGAGATGGTGTTTTGGAAGATCAGCATGGCTATGGTGGGTTAGGAAACCCATGGCACCTTAGAGAGGATGCTCGAGAAGGTGGAATTTGTGGGGATGTCCTTGTTGTTGTTAATGTAGATGTTATGTTGGAGAAGATTGATGAACTAGAGACTCTGGTGATCCAACTCGAGGATGTCCTAGGACAGTTGGCTGGATGGAGAGGTTCGCAAGGTTTGTGGCTACATCCATTAGGATGTCAACCGTGTTCTTAGCATCGAGTGCAACTTTCTCCTATTGTGGCCCGACTTTCATTCTATGATTTGTTGCTCTAGTTGGGCAATGGTTATATCTTTTGCCTATGGCTCTCCTGAAGTCCTTGTGCTACTCAAATGGTTTGTTGTGGAATTCATCCATGAGCTTTAACCTGTTTTGTGTGCCAGCATCTTAGCCTTTTGTAGTGTAACATACCTATGTGAGCTCCTCTTAAGTCTGTGCCCTTGTTTTTGCTTTGGATCCCTCCTCTTCCATATGCATAACCCATTTTAGGTGGTGGATCCTAGAGTCCGTCTTGAGAGCCTGCACCTCTAGTCATTGTGAGTCAGTGTAATTGCTATGTGTCTCCAATAGGGCACAATTAGATTGGGTAGCTTTCTGGCTACATTAGTTTGCTCTGTGTCTCCAATTCGACACAATTCGCTTGAATAGCTTTCTGGCTACATTAGTTTGCTCTTTCTATCTAGCCATAAACTATGTTGTGTAACCTCTAAGGTTATGGATCACAAGTGAACATAGTTAGGAAATTTGGAAAAGGTGCCCTTGAGAGTTGAGGATGGCCCTTCAGAAGTTATCAGCAGCAGAGAGCAGAGGTGAGGTGGCCTTCTTGGATCCTCCTATGTGTCTCTCTGATGTTTTGCGCAACTTCATAGGAACTTGAGCCATGGAAACCAATTGAGAAGAGGGGCCTCCTAGCTAGGCAGGCTCTTCAAGGGCCTGGCTACCACCTACCTAAGCTGCCACTTGCTGTGCTGCCATGTGGGTGTGCCCATCAAGTTCATCTCCAAGAATTTGGCAAAAGAATCTATGGTGGCCTTCTTGGATCCTCCTATGTGTCTCTCTGATGTTTTGCGCAACTTCATAGGAGAGGTGAGGTGGCCTTCTTGGATCCTCCTATGTGTCTCTCTGATGTTTTGCGCAACTTCATAGGAACTTGAGCCATGGAAACCAATTGAGAAGAGGGGCCTCCTAGCTAGGCAGGCTCTTCAAGGGCCTGGCTACCACCTACCTAAGCTGCCACTTGCTGTGCTGCCATGTGGGTGTGCCCATCAAGTTCATCTCCAAGAATTTGGCAAAAGAATCTATGGTGGTGCATCTATTTTTCCTAATCCATCTTCTTTTTTTTGGTTGAGGGGAGCTTGTGGGGGAGGGAGCCAGAGGGGTGTTGAAGGAGCTTGCTTGGGGTGGCAGCACCTTGGTAGTTGTACGGTTTGGGGAGCTCTTCCCAACAACTGTGCCATAATAGAGGAATTTGGTGAGGATCATGGCAGCTCCAAACTTGCCGTGCGGATGTTGTGGAGCTCGTGGTGGAAGTGGTCAGCCCAGTTCACTATCAATCCTTGCTTTAGATAGGAGAGAGTAGGGAGGGGTTCCAATCCTTGCTTTAGACGGGTGAGTAGGGAGGGGTTGCATCAGTGGAGCATCACTGTATCTGTCATTCACTAGAAATTCTAGCTTTAGATGATCGAGTAGGGAGAGGTTGCATCAATTGTACCTATCATCCATCTAAGGTTGGTAAGCATGGTGAGAACTCTAGTAGGGGTAATTAGGTTAGGGTGAGAGATATCTTCCCACTTCACTCCACCTTGATAGAGCCTCTGATAATATCTTTAACCATCCCCTACACACCACCAAGTTTTTGATATAGTCATAGGCAAGTGCAAGAGGCATCTCAAACATTATCCAGAGTCAAGGCCATTATCCCAGTCTAATATCTCGATCAAGTCAGCTCTTGTAGAATCTCTAACGTTGCCAAGTTGCTGAGATGTGTGTCATAAGAAGAAATGCATTCAAAGCATGTGCTAAGAGCATGCCAAGTCTAAGTCAGAAGAGCTACTAGCCTACTGAGTCCAAGTCTATCCATATGCTACCTCTTTGCTACTACTACCTAGTAGCATTCTTGAGTGTGATAAGTGAGCTTGTGCTCCACCTTCTTCTCTAACTAGATCTTGTTGTGGATTTTATGCCCTCCAACTTCTTGAAGCAGCTCCACCTGGAGTGGGGAGGTCGATGACCGCCACTTAATATTCTAAAAGCTTGTGGATTTTTGTGGCCTTCCTCTTCTTGGTGGGTGTGAGGAAGCACTATGAGTACTGTGTCAGATGAGGTCTTGGATGCACTTGTTGCTACCATAATGGTGGCAGTGGGGGGAAGGAATGGGCAGAGCATTGTAGAGTGCTGCGAGAAGTTGTGGAAGATTTCTGGATAAAGATGGAGAGTCTGGCTAGCTAGAGGGTGAATAGTGGAAAATGAGAGGAGGGCTCCCAGCTTATATAGGTTTTTCCTAGGAACGTCGTTACGCACGCAAGTTGGTAGGTACATTCACATAACATTCTTGGGAATCTGCATACGCAGAGCAACCCACATGCATTTGCAACATTGAATGTACATGCAAAGAATAGAACATGCGTGCTTAGAGTGAACATGCTCAAATTGGAATGTGCATACACATATTGGAATGTATGTGCGTAGGTGAAACGTGGGAAGTGGGAACGTGCATGCACGGAGAAAATATGCATGCACAGAGAGAATGTACATGCATAGAGTGAACATGCATGCATAAATAAAATGTGGGAATGTGAGTGCACAGAGTGAATGTGCATGTGCAGATTGGAACATGTGTGCACATCTTACCCTTAATTGGTGGTGATCTAATTATTAGTGATCCTGATGATGGGCCATACCATGGACTAGGTTTTGACCCCACCATGGCCCCTCCATCCTTAGATGTACCTAGAAAGATAATGATTAAAGAACCACTTACATGATTAGAATTGGCTTTCAGGGGACTCTCCTTCATAAATCTCCATCACTTCTAGTTTCTTCTATATCTGCTTTCCTCCTTGCTCCATCTTTATTTCTTTCCTTGACTCTTTTTAATCCTTGACTCTTTTTAATGATTTCTTTGACATTTTTTATTAGTTTTTTGAAGGGTACCCTTTTTCTTTAACAAGGGGGAGGTACTTGTGTTTCGCCATTTAGCTAGGCTTGAGAGTGACATCCAGCTGTGGTAGGGGAATTGGTGTTTCCTAGCTTTCGGCTATAGCATAGGCTCTTGAGGTCAATGCAAAGTAACATCTCGTTCAAAGTATGTTTGGCAATAGTTTTAGGGTTCCATGGATTCTTCAATCTTTTCCTTACCCTTTGCTACAATTGAGCATGATGTTCCAATAGCGTTGGTAGCTTTGGTTGCCTTTACCACCCTTGCCTTAATACTTTCCTTAGTGTGGCTGAAGAAGTTGGAGGTAATGATGGTGTTACTTTAGGAACCCAAATGCTCTTGTTACCTTTGTAATACCTTTGGGCCACTACAAGGAGCAATAGGAACCCACCATCTATTTCTAGCACTCCTTCATCGGGGTTGTCTTCTTTGATGGGTTGGCTTTGACTGCACAATTTTGGGTAGCCAGAGAAGTTTTTGACTTGCATAATATCCTTGAGCTTCTAACAACTTCTTTCTAACAAACCATGTTTTCAATTTAGGGTTGGGTTTTGTTGCCTTGCATCGCAGTCATTTTTTTGTGGCATGGCTCACTGGAATATGCTAAACCTTTCTCTTGGGTATCCAGATTTTCTTTTGCCCTTCAAGTAACCTTGCACCCAGAGTATTTCTTTTGGAACCCATCATTTATCACCCTCATTATGGAAACATTGGTGTTGATAGGGACTGGTGGGCTTGAGCACCTGTGGTTCTAATTCTGTGAGGAAGCTTAGTAGAATGGGCATTAGTTAGGTTAGTTCTTGGGAGAGGCCAATTGTGTTGGAGGGTATGTGATAACAAGGGTTTATTTGGCATGGGCAAGGCTTTTGATGGAACTTGGTTACCTACCCTTGCAGCTAAGTAAGGTTAGTTCTTGGGAGATGCCAATTGTGTTGGGGGGTATGTGATCACAAGGGTTGATTTGGCATGGGCAAGGCTTTTGATGGAACTTGGTTACCTACCCTTGCAGCTAAGTAAGGTTAGTTCTTGGGAGATGCCAATTGTGTTGGGGGGTATGTGATCACAAGGGTTGATTTGGCATGGGCAAGGCTTTTGATGGAACTTGGTTACCCTTGCATCCAAGTAAAGGATCAACCTGTTTTTAAGTAGCATGGTGAGAGTATGGGTTGGACTCAATTGGCTTCAGCACTTCTTTACTAGGAGAATGGTTATTTAGTCTTCAGGCTTTGCAAGACATGGGCTTCTCTTCTAGCTCCTCTTCTCTCATCAAAAAGAAGCCTATCTCGAGGCTAGTTATGAGAAGGTAGCGGTTTTTGAGTCCTAGTAAATTTGGCATTAATTGTGCCCCATCCACTTTTATTTGAGAAGTACTTCTACACACATGGTACTTGCATGCATGACATAGAACTTCCCTTCCAAGGTTATTTTGAATGTGAATTATGGTAGTGAAAGGACCTGTGCATGGTACTTGCAAGCATGACATAGAATTTCCCTTCCAAGTGGTTATTTCCAATGTGAATTATGGTAGTGAACGGACCTATGTATGTGGTTTTTAATGTGTTTACTCCTTCCACTCGTGCTTTTGTGGGAGTCAACAGTGGTTGCGATAGCATGCACCAAATCTCATGGGATATCAAGTTATGGCTAGCTCCCATGTCTACAAGTGCCAACTTTTGTTCTAGACCACTTTTTGTGGACATGCCCAGCAAGATTCTAGCAGGCTTCACCTCTAGTTTTCCTCTTCTAGGTCAACGACTTGGGCCATGCTAATGGAGAGATGAGGCAATTGTGTAACTTCGACTCTTTTGAAACATGTCTCTGAGAAATCTTTTAACTTGAAATTGGGGACGTGCCAGTGGGTTGACAAGGCCTCCGTTATAGCCTCCCGAAAGTTATGTAGGCAACTGGAAAAAGTACGGTCTGAAGGGTTTCACTTCTTCGCCGAGGATGTTTGATTAGTAGAGCGATACCGGTAAAAAGAAACAAATAATTTTTTAGTCCCCGGAATACGCTTAGCATTTGAAGTCTTTGAAATAATTGCCTCGAGAGCAAGGCTTTGGTCCTTCTCGATAGAATCGTCACGAAGCGAATCGACAATCTTGCATAGTCTTAGCTTCACACTCTACTACGCATCTTTGCCTCTTTTATTTTTTCGTCTTTCTTTTTGTGAATGGCCTTTAAAGTATTTGTAGTGAAAGGACCATAGTACCATCTAAGTTTGCTACCAGTGAAGAATCCTTTCATCTGCACTATCAATTGTTTTGATGCATGCAAATGCTTGAGGGGTGAGCACACACTAGGAACCATCCCATTCCTTCGTACTTTAGCTAAGTTGCGCTTTTGGTTCTTTGTGTTGTACATGAGAACCATGTCTCCAACCTCTATTTCTTTGTCTTTAAGCTTCTCATCAAACCATTCCTTGCACCTCAACTTTTCAACGATCATTCCATAGACTATACGCAGTTTGGCTTCTCCTAAGAGTTCAAGCTCAAATAATCTCAATCGGTGTCAGGATCTTTCCTATCAACCTTTCCCGTGAAGGAAATTATTAAGCTTGGTACTACTAAGAATTCGATGGGCATGATGACATCAAGTTGAAAGGTGTGGTGTGGATGGCCACCTTATAGGCAAACCCAAAGTGTGCAGCTGTGTGGTAACTTTTGTTCCCAGTCATTTCATGAGGCTTCAACTATCTTGGTCAGGATAGCATAGATGCTTTTAGCCTGGCCATTAGCTTGGGTAGTAGGGTGAGGATTTTCCGTGTACTACTACCATAAATTCGCTTAGTGAGAACTTGATCACATCATTAATGAAGTGAGTCCTCCCTGTTGCTTGCTAGTTCGAGTGGACACCCAAATCTAGTAATTATATTCTCATAAAGGAATTTGGTTATTGCTCTGGCATCAACCTTTGTGGTAGTACATGCCTCATAAAAGAATTTGGCTATTGCTCCTAGCATCAACATTTATGGTAGCACAAGCCTCAACACATTTAGTATAGTAGTCCATAGCAATGATAAACCATGCATGAGTTCCTCGACAATTGGACTAATTGGTCTGACAAAGTCAATACCCCATTTCTTAAATGGTTACAAAGGGAAACTATAGGGTGCAAGGGTATTTTATTGGGGTTATGAACCCCAGCAAAACGTTGACATTCATTGAGACTTTTTACAAATTGTGCATCTCTAAACAATGTAGACCACCACAATCCTACTAGTAGGACTTTCTTCGCAGTGGTATCTACTACTGAGAAATGTCTTCTAGCCACACCAAAGTGGGCTTTCTCAAGGACATTAACATATTCGAATTCTTTAGAGGACATTGCCTCATGATTCCATCTTGGCCTAGCTTGTACAAGTATCCCACAATCAACTGGTAGCAAGCTGCCTTTTTAATAAGGTGTCGTGCTCTATCTCGATTAAGGGGTATCTCTTGGGGAAGACTGTTAGCCAAATAATGAACTATCTCAGCCCATTTTGGAACAATGCAGAGTTTGAATATTGGGGCATCATGTAGTTTATCCTCCACTCCGTGTTTGATATGCGCATATACTGTGTGAGCACTTCTGCACAGTCACCAGTGAAATCAAACTCTAGCAAGATTAAAAGCCATTGGGTTATCCTTGTCATAGCATGTCTTTTTAACCAAATAAAGAAGTGCGTGATGGTCTACAAAAAACACGAATTTGTTTGCCAAAAGGTAATGGCAGTACTTCTTTATAGTGTAGACCATTGAGAATCCTTCCTTTCTATGGTTGTGTAGTTATAGTCAGTGTTATGTTCAATTAGCACGGCTAGCAAAGCTAACAAGGAAATCCATGTTATGCTCTTGTGGTTGCCACACATAGCCAATTGTAAATGCCAAAGCGTCAATGTGCACGTGGAAGATAATATCCCAGTTGGGAGATCTTAGGTTTGGTGCACTTGTTAAGGCTTTCTTGAGAGTGTCATAGGCTTGTTGGCAATCATCTATCCATTTAAAGATGACCAATATTCTGTACAAGGGTCTAGCTATATCAGCATATAAGATTATGAATCTTTTGTGGTCCAACATGTCCCATGAATCATTGGATACCCTAGAAGTTGGTGGGTGGCATAAGTATAAAAATAAACTTCACCTTACAATGTTCAAAAATGATGTGGCCAAGTATCACCCTATGTCTTATCTAGAATTGGCATTTAAGAGAGATTCGATACAATAATGTGCATTTCTTGAGTACCTTCCTCAGGCACCAGAGATGTGATTTTCATTTGAAATTAATGCAAAGGTCATCCATGAATACCTCAAAGAACTCCCAAAGGTATTCCTTGTATGCCATACACATGAGCCTTTTTGGAAAGTGTCTAGGGCATTGGATAGGCCAAATGGCATAACTCTATATGCATAAGTGTCCAATTCCATGGCAAATGCAGTCTTATGTTGGTCATTTGAGTCAATCTCCACTTGGTTATAACCCAAAAAAACCATCAAGGAAGTCCTAAGCCTCCTTGCCCAACTATGCATTCAAGCACATGCTCAATGAATGGCAACAAATGGTTTTTTTGGTTATAACCCAAAAAAACCATCAAGGAAGTCCTAGGCCTCCTTGCCAACTATGCGTTCAAACACATGCTCAGTGAATGGCAACAAATGGCAATGGGTAGTGATCTTTTACTATGGATCCATTAACCTTTTTTAGGTTAACAAAAACCTAGATCTTATTTTTCTTAAACACTATGATTATTGGGGATAACCATTCCATATGTTCTAGCATGTTCTGAGACTTCAACAGTGGTCTTTATGCTCTTTGGGTACAGGATTCCGAAGCTAAAGTTAGGTCTAGCTTCGTGAGTGGTGGTTCTCCTCCTATTTTGCATTCTAGTCACAGCATTGAGAGGAACCATTTTTATCATCCCATCCCTAAATCTTGGCAAGTTAATGCTTGTACTTAGCTTATACTCTTGGGTTGGATGCTCTTAATGGGAAATCCTTATACATGTGGTTGAACCACAACTAGTACACAATGGTACTAGTGGGGCTCGGGGTTAGCTAGTGTGGTTCTACCATAGCCTTCTTGATGGGACACTCTGCCACCCAAGTGAGGTCTCTTGTAGTGGTAGCAGTGTAATGTGACATGTGGGATCCTAAGACATTGATGTCTCTCTCCCTATTGGATTGCACTATGGCTATATATAGATAGAGTAGACACTATCACCATCTTGAATGTAGTGACTTAGGACTTGAATCATGGGACTTTGAGCCTCTAGGGGTTCTAGGTAGATTATGTCCCCTCCTATTTCATATTTCTCCCCTTCATATATTTATTTTAGGGTTAATTATTTTCCCTCCTATTCCATCTTTCTCTCCTTCAAAGTATTTTTTGTCATCATAAAAGTGACTTGGGGAATGAGCGATTACTATGGCAATACTGGAGGAGGCAGAGGCAACTCAATAACTCTTAGCACCCCTCTTTGAGGCACGTACTACCCTGGTGAGGTGCTAGTAAGAATGGGTCTTGCCCCGGTGGTGCCGACAAAGCCAAGTGATGAGTGGGTGGAGCTGGTGCGACTAGCAGGTTGGTGCCTCTAAGGTTGATTTCCTATAGCAATGGGTGGTATCATGGTTTCCTACCCTCATATAATATGCACACTAGATTCCTCCTAATTTGGGTCTTAGGTGGGGGCATTCTGTGTGGTTAGCACGACATATTGAACACCAGACCAACTCACGTCTAGAGTATAGATGTGATTATCCTATGTTCTTTCTTGACCCAACTTTCCATTAGTTAATCATTTATTGCATGAGTGCGATTGCTAAGTCCTCTATGGCCTATGGTGCTTTCCCTTTGTTGTCGATCTTTAAAGGCACTATGCCAAATGATGCTTTAGACGGGGTACCTTCAGCGAGATTCCTTGTTGAAGAAATTCCCGTGAAGTTATCATCAAAATCTATGGCACTCTTAAATCTTGCCTCAAAGGTTTTTATGTTTTGGAGTATAAGGGATTGTGCAAGGTTGAATCAAGGATTCATTCTAGTTAACTATTCATCAGAGAATTTATCAATGTCAGCACACCTAGAGCAAAGGTATCTCACTCTATTAATGTGGTCTTTGATTAATTCTTTCTCTTACTGCTTGATATGGTAGAGTTGATCGATTGGGTTCCATCGAGTTTCCTGACGAGAATTCTCAATCATGAAGGCAGTCTCTTTAGGGTGTCAAAATTAGCCTTGTCTTTTTGTTTCAGTATCGGAACCACCATCCCGTCTTTCCTTCCATGATAAGTCTAAAGGCACTCACCCTTACTAGGTCATAAGGTCGACCACATGTGTCGCACATTTGATCACACACTTCCAAGTGTGCAATGGGATGTCTAGTCCCATTGAAATTTGACATTAACTTTGAAATTTGCATTGGTTTAATCATATTTTGATGTCTAGGGTTGGGTCTCCCACCCACTGGCTAGTGGTGGAGTTTTTGCAAGCCTTGTTTGCTACCCTCCCTGTTTGGGATGCTATCCTCAAGATATCTTCAGTGGGTTAGTGCAACACATGTAGTGGTGTAGGTGGAGGTTGAGGTAATGGGGTTGAGAGGGATAGTAAGGGTACATGTAGGTTGCTGGTGGCATAGCATATGCTGGATACTGCCCTTGCCCTTAAGGCAAGTTGGGGGTTAGCGACGAAGGGTAGCCATGTAAGTATGGGTCATACTATGGGGGGTGTATGCTCCTCCCAATGCCGGGTCTATTCCAAAGCTTCCTATTACTCCTTGTTGTAAGGTCCATACTATAGTGTAACTAGTGGCTTGGGTTATCTCTTTAGCCTTAGTGGCCTGGGTTGTTGCTATAGCCTCAATGGCAAAATTAAACTTGAAACCCCTACATTGCTTGTATTGGGGTCTAATACTATAAATCTTGAAGATGTGGTAGGCCTCCAAGCAGTTCCGAACACTCCAAGATTCGTCTTTTGAGAGCTCGCTTAGCCAAAATCTGTTGATGCAACCATTGTTCCCATGTGACCATGCTAGTTGTGGTTCTAGGAAAAGGATTATTCACTCTCCTATAGGGTCGTAGCACATTCAGTTCCTGAACTAGACCGGTGAGGGTCCATATTGGGAATGGATAGCTCCATGTTTAACCTTTCTAACTGGTGGTCTCTTACTTGTTGTCGATAGTTTGATGATTTCCACTCATCGAATAGACCCCCTGTGTGATAATGTCTCTAATAACGTCTATGAAACTACATTGAGTGGTTGTAGGGGAGTTAGCTACTCCAACCTCTTGGTCCATATGAGGCTTTGAAGTGATAGGCTCCTAATAATAGGCCTCACTCAAGCTAGTGTCTTTGCTATTGCTCAAATACTCAGTCACACCAGGCTCCTGTGAGGTCCTAGGGACTGTGAAGCATGCAATGATTCCTCTTGAGAAGATGCTCTTGACTCTACATCGTCATTTGAGGCACTCTCTTCTAGTGGTGGGGGATTGAGTCCAAAAATACTTCATGATCTTGTGTATATAAAAGGATGATTATCTTAGAGCACACCCTTCACTACCACAAGTCACGTATGTGTGTTCCCATGTGTGTATATGTGTGTTCACATGTGCGTAGGTGCATGGCCAAGTGAGTTAGGATGTGCATGTCTAGGTCCATGTTAAACTTGTGAACGTGCATTCACAAGTCTGAGAATGTGCATGGGGATCTGCGAAGGTGTGTGGCAAGGTATGAACGTGTGTGGACAAATGTCTATTTGACTTGAGAACGTGCATTCAAAAGTCAAAAGTTTGGAAATGTGCATGGGGATGTGTGGCAAGGTATGAACGTGCATGGACGAATGTCTTTTTGACTTGAGAACGTGCGTTCACAGGTCTGAACATGCATTCTCTCTTTGACACGTATGTACTAACAAGTCTACCAAATATAGTAGTGAAAGTTTAGGCCACGTGACGGTTCAATTTCTAATAGTTTTTATCATTATGGTCATTTATAAAGGAATACTTTCCTTAATGAGAATAATGTGCAGATTTTTCTTGTCAATAACATACATTCCTACTTGCAAATGTGCATTCGCAAACCATGCCGAGTACGTACGCAAGCAAACAAGAGAGCATTTTTCTCAATTTTAATCAAAAATCCAAGTTTTGTCCTCTAATTTCTACTTAATGGTGCATGTTTTTTAGATTTTAATTTGATAAGGTGCTTTAACTTTTCCTACTCTATCTAATGATATGCTCAATACAACCTAATGGTACTTTTACAAGGATTAACGGTGAGATCAATGTGTACAATGAACAAAAACTAAAAATTTTGGCATATGCAAGAAGAAAGAAGCTTGAATCAAGAAAAATGAAAAAGAACACTTACTTGTAATTATGCAACTTGGGCTTGAAAGGTTGCTCTAGACTCTATTGGCACCGAGGCAATTAAGTAAACCCAAAATAAAACATGAGTTAATCAATACCAACCAATGGATTTGAATTCCAATCGGGCTATGACCCAAATGCAAAGTATAGAAAATGAGTCCTAAGCTAGGGTGCTTCCTCGACAACGACACCAAAGATGTTCTTGATTTGAGAACACTTGAGCCTTGCAAGATAGAGAGAAGAAGATAAAGAATGTAAAGGTCTTATTGGTTTGCACCTTTAGCCACTCTTAGTAGAGCAACCCTCTCTTCTGGAGAGCTAAGGTCCTCAACCTTGTCTCCTTTGTCGTCACTATACAGATGCTTTGTAAATAGAAGAGGACCAAATAGAGAGAGAGAGAGAGAGAGAGAGAGAGAGAGAAAGCTCAACCTTTACTTCAATGCCACAGTAAGTGAGAGCATGGAGAAGAAGGCGAGAGCAAAAGAGAGTGAGAAGAGAACTTAAATCAAAATCCACACAATCCTCAAGTATGTACACAGCAAAGAAAAGAGAGCATACAAGCAAAGCTTCAATGCTTCAATCACATGAGCAAGAAACTCAAACTCAATTGTGAGAATGGAGTATGTGTCTTCTCATCAGGCAAGATGTCTCATATACAATCTCCAAGGGCCCAAAAGCTAGTCTATGGAAAATCTCTTAGTGTAAGCATGTACTACTAGTATTATACAAGTCATAGGTTAGATTTTGACTATCTTCCAGTATTACACAAGTCAGAAGTTAGGTTTTGACTATCTTCCGATATTACACAGGTCACAAACTCAAGTATTACACAAGTCACAAGCTCAGAGATTTTCCATAATCATTTACATGACGCACATTGCGCGGTACGAAAAATATGGCTAGAAAATGATGCCACTATATGGCTAGAAAATGATGCCAATGTTTGCTAATTTGAAGAAGGCACCCAACATGTCGTTCTTGGCACTCCCTGTGACCACTGTTGCAAACCAAGACACCTCGCAACCGAAAGCGCAAGGAACATGGGATCAAGAACATGCCCACATCTGATATCTGGCCCAATGTTAACCGGTGCACGAGTTCCCTGAGGATTTCCAAAAGCCCCTCTCATTCATGTCTGAAGCCTATCAGCTCCAGCTCAGGAAAGCATCATGTGAATGCAGAGGACATGGAAAGGATGGACTTGGTCATGTAATTGTTGCAGAGGCAATGCAGGCAGAGGGCGTCTGAGTGGCGGCGGGGAGAAGAGAGAAGCGCCATGGCAGAGATTCTGGGCTGGGCTGGCGGTGCTCTGGAGATGTTGTAGCGGCGCTGCCGAGCCTTCGAGCCCTGGGCACGCCCTCCATTCTCCGGATTGCCAACGATCCTCTCCTTGGGGCCCGACGGGATCATGGTGGAGGACAAGGCTGTTGCCTTCTTGCGCAGCCCATCCAGTGCAGCATTGACACAGCGGGCAACTGACAGTTGAGGCCTTGGAGGTTGGGTGCAGGGGCACCTGCGCCAAGGGGCGGCACACAAGAGATGCGGCGGAGCACAAGGGCGGCAGCAACTGCCTGGCGAAGGCGGGAGCGGGCAACCGGGCCTAAAGAGATGCTTTTTTTTATTAAAAAAATATTTATAAATGGGCCACGCAAAGCAGGCAAGGTTTTTTTATTATATAAATTTAAAATAATAGTATATTTTTAAATATATAAATGGGAAAGGTCCTTTATTAAAAATCAATAAATAAAGGGAAAAAAATGAGAAAGTAGGGGGGTCTCTTTGTTTTTATTTTTAAGAAACCTCTTGGGCTTCCAGCAACTTGACTCGATCCAACGCTCAGAGTTTGGGTAGAATAGTGTTACATGTGGCTCATGCTTGGCAAATCTCTGCTCATGTTGGGGGTCTTTGCATGGGCGTCGTACTTTCCTTAGCTAGCCAGGGTACTCTTGGATACCCACACTCCTTAGTGACCTCTCCTAGAGCCTATTTGAGGTTGACATTTTTTGGGGGGTGGTCAAACGTCGTCGCGCTGAACGAGGCTTTAGATCTCCATGATGGTTTGAGGGGGTGCCGACACAGCGAGGTGAGAGTGTTGTTTCGTGTTAGAGGTTACCTGAGGTGGTGGAGACATGCAGTAATCCCATATCGAAGGGGAGCTCAAGTGTCGCGGTCCTCCTTCGCCAGTTTTGATGATGCAATCCATGGCCGCGGTCCATCTCCTCTCGAGGATAATGCTCTCTTTCATTGTACGTGCAGAGGTCACAAGAAACTTTCACGGTGGCAGGTTTAGATGGAACAAGAAACTCCACTTCAAAACAATGGTGATCATATATTGGGAATTATTTACCACCGCCGCGTGGTAATGGTTGTTGCAAAAGTATGAGGGGTGGGTGGTGGCCTAATGAGGTCCATGCCTCCCAAGACAACACAATGTGGGTAGCTTTGGTGTCAAACCAAGGTGGGCCATGTAGCCAAATGGCCTTTTTGGGGGAACTCTAACTCAAGGAGATCCAGTTCCACCGTTGAGCTGGTTATGTCTCTAATGCATTGAGCATGAACATGGATATGATTTTAGCACTGTCCAATTGTGCAAAGCTCATCCCAAGCTTAGAAGAGTGTCCATGGTTGCCAGAATACGAATCCAGTCCTTAGAGCCGGCAAGCTCCAGGAAGGGCTCGTATTTTTTCTCCTCATCTTTATTATCCAACAACTTCGTACAACCTCTACATATATCAATTGACGTGGTGTGAGATTCTGCATTGCATGCTCCAAGAAGGGCTCATATTCTTGGTCCATGAGGCTTGTTTCTCTACGAGCTTCCCCAGGCCTCCTAGCAATCCTTGGTGGTGATTATTATGACACCAATACCACCATTCAAGATTGTAAATACCATCGATCCTTTATAAAAGATAGGTAATACGATGTTTATTTCATCACTTTCAAAGTAGTGCCATTGCTTGTTCATGGCCATGAAGGGAGAGCACTCACTATGGCACGATTCATCCTTCTCCTCTTCAGATTCAAGTTCAGTTGTATATGAACTCTTAAATTCCCATTCATCTAGTCAAATAAGTCCTTCTAAACTCGAGATTTTTCTTGTAAAAGAGAACTTATTGTTGGGACTAAGACTTCCAAGGATAAGAAGGCTATGAAGCCTGCTATGTCACCCGTAAAATATTTGCACTCACGTAGCTCGTACTCACTCAAAGGTGGCTTGGATCTATCAATGTGCAGGGGATGTGCATTGATCCTTCCCTAGGAGGCGGTGCCTTTGATGGGGTTGAAATGAAGTCGACAGCTATCACATCAAAGAAAATATTGTGGTGACTATGACGACCCATGGTAGGCTAACCTCCCATTGACTTCACCACATCTAGCAATGTGGAATCTAGTCAGATTGGTTCTAGAGGCAGAGACTCCAAAACTGGTTATTTTTGTGGCCTCTTTAGAATGGTTATGGTTACGGTCTTGGTCAAGGCCTTTGGCAAGCAGCAGCACTAAGGTTCCCTCATTGGTTTCTCTCATTGGCTCCATGATTGGCTCTAGGATGGGGTTAGGGATGTGCTTTGCATCTTTCATGTAAGGGCTTCCGAGGATCATGGTGTATGACTCACTTCTCTAAAAATCCTTCTCACCACCACGAATGTGTTGTGGTAGCTTAGTCCGAAGGTCTTCATCCTGAAAGAGGCCCAAAGTTTTTATTTGTGTTAACATCGGCAAGCTTAACAATGAGGCTTGTGCCTCTACAAGTGGTGGGTTTCTCCAGGGGTCCTAGCAATCCTTGACAATTATGCTGATATGAGAACCACCATCCAAGATTGCAAAGACTGTTGTTCCTTTATAAACAACAGGTAACACGGCATTCATTTCATCACTTCCAAACGAGGTGTTGAAAATTTGTTTAAATGCTCCACTAACAAATGTCTAACCTCTTCGCTAGCCAAGAAGATTGGTTAAGAGAATCTTGCAAGAGGCCTTAGAACTTGTTCTAGAAATAGATAGAACACGAGAATAAAGGGTGCATAAAGGCGTAAAAATGCCACATGATACCCCCTTTATGCACCTGTAGTACAACTCTTAGTTGTGGACTATGGGAGCTTAAAAATGGTTGGGTACTACCTACACTGTCAAAATCCTCTTCATCTCCTCCCTCTTGCACATCATTGCATGGCTCTTTAGGAATTCCTTGCTTAACATACTGCCCCACCTTGTTCTTGGATCCAGCAATGAGGAATCTGGTCATATTAGTTCCATAAGCATAGGATCCAAAACTAGTTCTTTTTACCGGCCACTTTAGAATGGTTAATGATATTGGTGAAGGCCTTTGGTAGGCACGTAGTTTCCCTCATTGGTTTTGTGAATGGCTTTGGGATGGGGTCATCAGGGATCTACCTTACCGCTCATGTAAGGCATTTCAAGGATCGTGGTGTGCAACCACTGAAATCACCCACGTGGAAGCTTATTCCAAAGGTCTTAATTTTTGCATCTTGAAGGATGGCCAAAGGTTTAGGTGTGTTACGATCGGCAAGCTTGACCATGATGGTTGTACCTATGTGTGTGGTCTTTCCCAAGCCTCTCCCAACAACTCTTGGTGATTATGTTGACATGAGCACCACCATCCAAGAAGACATAGACCGTCATTCCTTTTTATAAACAACAGCGTTCACATTTATTTACTTTCAAAGTAGTAACCCAGCTTGTTCATGGACACATTTTGGCTATCCTTTTGTGTGGGTATGGAGGAAGAGCGCTCACTATGGCACAATTCATCCTCCTCCTCTTGAAGTTTAGTTTCATCTACATGGGCTTTAAAATTCCCATTCATCCAATCAGATAAGCCTCTCTAAAGTTGAGAATTTTCTTGTAAAAGTGAACTTATCGGGACTTCGAGGATAAGAAGGTTGTGTGAGGCATGTTATGTCCCTCATAACTCTTATACTCACTGGGAGGTGGGCTTGGACCTGTTAACGTATGGGGGATGTGCTTCTCCTTCTCCCTAGGAGATGATGCCTCTAATGGGGTCAAAATGATTTTGTCACCTATCACATTGAAGAAAATATTATGGTGACTATGATGACCCATGGAAGGTCACTCACCTCCTACTGAGTCCTCCTTCACCGCATCTATCAATGTCAAATCTGATCGGATTGGTTCCACAGGTAGAGGATCCGAAACTAGTTCTTTTTGTGGTCTCTTTACACTAGCACTGAGGTTCCCTCATTAGTTTAATGATTGGCTCTGTGATGGGGCATGGGATTTGTGCCTTGCATCTCTCATGTAAGGCCTTTTGAGGATTATTGTGTACGATCCTCTTCTCTAAAAATCCATCACTATGAATGTGTGGTGGAAGCCTAGTCCAAAGTCTTAATCTTTGCATTCTAAAGGACGTGCCCAAAGGTTTAGCTATGTTCCCATCAGCAAAAAGCTTAACCACAAGGCTCGTGCATATGAGTGGTGGGCTTCCCGAGTGCACCCAGCAATCGTTGATGTGATTATGCACCACCATCCAAGATTGTAGAGGCCGTCGATCCCTTTTAAATGACAAGTAACTCGATGTTCATTTCATCACTTTCAAATTAGTTCCCTAAGGATCTAGTTGTGCACATTCGGTTGTCCTTTACTCTCGGGTATGGAAGGAGAGTGCTCATTGACATGGCTCATCTCCTCCTCTTCAGGTTCACGTCAGTTGTATGGGTTCTTAAAGTTGCATTCATCTAGTGAGATAAGTCTTTCTAAAGTTGAAAATTTTCTTATAAAAGAGAAATTTTTAGGACTCAAACTTTCAAGTTAAGAAGTCTGTGAGGCCTTCACTCGAAGGTGGGCTTGGACCTTCCAAAGTGTAGGGGATATATGCAATGATCCTTCCCTAGAGGAAGAAGAGACTAAGATGACATTAGGACCACTAATGATGTAATTAGTGAAACATAATGCTAAGGAAGTGCTAATAGGAAGCTCAAGGAGAGAGGGAAGGCTCTGATACCATGTTGAAATCCATGGTACCTTCACTAATACAAGTTGATTAAGCTAATCATATGTTAATGATGAGTGGTTACACTAAGCTAAGGTGGATGGTGTCTAATTACACCCATGATGATGTGTATGTGAAATAGACTCAAATCAATTAGGTTCCAAGATAGATTAGCTTGGAGTCATAGAGAGACTTGAGATGTGTGCAAGTGCTTGTACTTCCATTTCTTGAAAATGACCCCTTTTATATGGGTAGAGTGCATCTTTGCTTGTTCCATGCATGTGGGATTATTCAGTTTTGCCATATGGCTTCATGCTCACCTACTCACTCCCTGCCTCTATATGTGCTCCTATCGCACCACACTTCTCAATAGGATGGTGGTGTTGGTGTCTGCATAATTACCATGCATTGCTGGGAGACCTAGGGAAGCCCACCACTCACATAGACACAAGCCTCCTGGTCAAGCTTGCCCATGGTAACATAGCTATTGGGCATCCTTCAAGATATAAAGATTAAGACCTTTTGACTAAGATTACACCACACATTAATGGTGTGGAATTTTCAGAGAGGAGGGTCGTACACACTATGATCCTTGAAAGGCCTTAAATGAGAGATGTAAGGCAGATCCTTGAATCTATCCCAGAGCCAATCATAAAAATAATGAGGGAATCTCAGTGCCTGCCTTGACCGAGACCATAACCATTCTAAAGAGGCCCAAAAAGAACCAATTCTCGAGCCTCTACCTCTAGAACCAATCCCACTAGATTTTGCATTGCTAGAACCAGTTCTCGAGCCTCTACCTCTCTCTAGAACCTATCCCACCAGATTTTGAATTGCTAGAACCAGTTCTTCTTGACCCTCTATCTCTAGAACCAATCCCACTAGATTTCACATTGCTAGATGTGGTGAAGGAGAACTCGGTGTGGGAGGTGAAAGTTGGATGGATCATCATAGTCACCACAACCTTCATTTTGACCCATCATCAGAGGCACCACATAGCACATATAGAGGTAGGGAGTGAGTAGGTGAGCATAAAGCCATATGGCAAAATGGATTATCCCACATGCATGGAACAAGCAAAAATGTACTCTACCCATATAAAAGGTGTCATTTTCAAGCAATGGAAGTACAAGCGCTTGCACACAGCTCAAGTCTCTCTATGAGTTCAATCTAATCTATCTTGGAGCCTAATTGATTTGAGTCTATTACACACACACATCATCATGGGTGTAATTAGACACCATCCACCTTACCTTAGTATAATCACTTATCATTAGCATGTGATTAGCTTAATCCACTTGCATTAGTGAAGGTACCATGGATTTCAACACATCCAAGATTGTGAAGACCATCACGTCTTTATAAACTATAGGTAACACATCATTTGTTTCATCGCTTTCAAAGTATTGCCCCAGCTTGCTATCTTTTTATCTTGGGTATGGAGGGATAGCGCTCACTGTGGCATGAATCTCTTGGGTATGGAGGGAGAGCGCTCACTGTGGCATGAATCTCCTTTTGCCTTGGGTGTGGAGGGAGAGTTCTCACTGTGGCATGACTGACCTTTTGACTTAGGTATGGAGGGAGAGTGCCCACCATGGCACAACTCATCCTCCTCCTCTTCAAGTTCAGGTTCAACAGTATATGGGCTCTAAAATTTATATTCATCTAATCAAATAGGTCTTTCTAAAGTTGTGGATTTTGTTATAAAATAGAACTTATCAAGATTGGGAATTCCGAGGATAAGAAGGTTGTGAGGCCTGCTATGTTTGTTGTAATAATATTCGCGCTCACTTACCTTGTACTCACTCGGAGGTGGGCTTGGACCCACCAATGTGTAGGGGTATATGCATTGATCCGTCCCTAAAAAGTTTGATGGGGCAAAAATAAAATCTTCACCTATTACATCAAAGAAAATATTATGGTGACTATGATGACCCATGGAAGGGAAACTTTCACCTTCCACTGAGTCCCACTTCATTGCATATTGCAATAAAGAATCTAGTCGGATTGATTCTAGAGGAAGAGGCTCTAGAACTGGTTCTTTTTGTGGAGAGGTTACAATCTGAATAAAGGCATATGGTAGGAATTGAGGTTCCCTTATTGGTTCTATGATTGGCTCTAGGATGGGGTCATGGATCTACCTTGCATCCCTCAAGCAAGGTCTTCCGAGAGGATCGTGTTGTATGACCCTCTTCTTTGAAAATACATCACCACAAGTGTGTGGTGGAAGCTTAATCCGAAGGTCTTAATCTTTTCATCGTGAAGGATGCCCAAAGGTTTAGCTATGTTACAGTCAGCAAGCTCCACAAGGCTCGTGTGCCTACTATGAATGGTGGGCTTCCTTAGGCCTCCCAACAATCCTTGGTGATATGTTGACATCACCACCACCATCCAAGATTATAAAGATCGTCGTTCCTAACATGGTGTACATTTAATCACTTTCAAAGTAGTGCCCCAACTTGTTCATGGGAACTTTTTAGGCGTCCTTTTACTTGGCTATAGAAGGAGAGCACTCACTATGGCATGACTCATCCTCCTCTTCACGTTTAGGTTTTGCAATATGGACTCTTAAATTCTCATTCATCTAGTCAAATATTATCGATGCGTACACAAAAAAACAAGGTTATGATGGAAAGAAAATTTGGATTACAAGAAGGATAGAGCCGCATGCCTCATTAAGAAGGTTTCCCCTTATCGATTGTTGATAGTGAGAATGACTATATTTATAAGAAGAATCAAGTTGGCATCATGAGGAAATGTGTTCATGGAGATGACTTCATGGTTATCCTTGAGCAAGCCCATTCTAGCAAAAACACATGACACTTTGCCGAGGACATGACAACCCACAAGATTCTCTAGGCTAGACAACAAGGGCGGCCTACACTCTTTGGAGATGCAACAAAATTTAAAAAATTGTGCGATGTGAATACCAAAGATTGGATTGTATGATCTGTATCCTCGCAATCTTGAAATAACCATTTGCAAAATGGGGTTATACTTGGTCCACCCGTGCTAATGGAATCTAGGCATGCTTTATCATAGTTGCTACCGACTACTTCACCAAATCTCTTGAGGCTAAGGCTACACAAAAAACTAACGCAAGATCTCCATTGCCAAGTTCCTTTATGACAATGTGATTACTCATTTTGCTCGCTAAAAAAATGAACGTTTACAAATCCATGCAAACCATTTCACCTTTATGTCATTTTTAGTTGGTTGTTTGCATGTACAGACACCACTCTTGTCCATTCAAATAAGATAGTCATTTGGGAATCCATTGGCCAAAAGTGGATGATGTCTTCACTTCATTCTGGTATATGGCCAATGTGAAACAATGGAGCGATGAGAGGCTCATCTTCCACTCACAGAAGGGATTCTCCATTTAGAATTCTGGAAAGGTGATCGGCATGGATATGCAATGATCCCTTTCTCACTATGATAGTGAAGAATTCCAAAAGACAATGAGCAACCATCTAGTGATGCACGCCATGGTGAATTCAAATGCAAAAAGAAAATGAGCAACCATCTAGTGATGTGCCCTGTAGTCCAAGGACTGATGCAAGAAAAATATATATATATATAGCTTGAAGATAGTTTATGTACTTCTTTATAGTGTACACCATGGCTAAACCCTCTCTCGCTATAGTTGTCTAATTATGTTCACCATCATTGAGTTGACGGCTAGCAAAGGTCACAAGTCCACCAATTAGTAGCTTATACAAGGGTATGGCATATATGGCATACAACGAGAGGAATCTTTTGTAATATCCTACATGCCTCATGAATCTCGATGCACCCTTGTAGTTGAAGAAGGGAAATGGTAATTCTAAGATTATTGATGCCATTCTTGGAGATAAAGTGTCCTAGAATGACTCCGTGTTTTACTCAAATTGAAATTCAAGTGGTTCAATGTGGTAGAGTTTACATCTCTCAAAGATAAGTTTAAGATAAGCAAAATTCTCTTTCTAATTGAAGTGCACACAACGTTCATCAATGAATTATCTCTATTTTGAAGGAGATCCTCAGTTTCGTATATGATGAGCATTGTGTATCGATGCCTCAAAAGCCATATTCAACCTAGAAAGCCACAAATGCATCTTATAGTGTAGATGTTGAGGATTGTCAAATCAACAATCCTCAAGCGAGTGAGCCAAGATGTGGCCTTTCAAGCAAAACGACGTAAGGTTTGAGAGGAGATTTTCCCTTCACCATCTGGGAATCAAGGAGAGAGGTTTAACGAAGCAACACCTGAGGTGGCTCCCGCATGCATATCTCCAAAAAGGTTGTTAGCTCTGCATGTCCTTTGGTCGAGATGGCTACCAATGGTCGAGAGACTGATGTATACCTGGACAAGAAGTTAATATGAGGTAGAACCTCCCTAATTATGCTCTCATGAGCAAGGTGATAAAGGTTCATGTCTCCGCCTCTCTTTTGGAACTGCAAGAGGCCCTGTAGTGGATGAAGGCCGTGTAAACATAGTATGGAGACCTTGCACGGCAATGCTTGCTTCGACTCCATGACCATGATTTAAACGATCTTGGCTTTACTAGTACAATGGCATTTCTTCGAATGGATGTGGTGGCCTACTTCCCTTAACACAGTATCCTTGAGGAGGAGAAGGAGAAGATTGTGCGGGAACAAAACCAAGAGGACACAAGCACTTTGTGAATTGAAACATTCACAGGCACTTTGTGAATTGAAACATATGCACTAAGAGCATGGTGCCACACGAGTGATGCTTTCTTCATTAGCTAAGGTCTGAGTTCGAATTCCTACAACATGTCACCCTATTTTATGGAGGAGGGGTGGTGCATGGTTATCAAAACCAACTCACATGATTAGCTCCAACAGCACCAAATGGCTCTGCCATGGAATTTTGACTCTTACCATTTGGCCTACCAAATGAGTCCCTAAGACGTGGCAAATTTGTGTATTGGCTGCACCCCTCTAGTTGTGAACATGTTTCGAGTGCGAACAATATATGATGTCAATCCGCAGGCTAACTAGACCTATACAAAGCCGTCTCAACCATCTGGGTCACATGAGCTTGTCTGATGGAATCTGTGACTTGCCAAACATGGCTCCTCTTCATAAAGGATTAGTCAAACTAGAGTGAGCTAGAAATTAGATCACAACAAATGATAAGGGTGATTAATTGATTTCTATCACCCCCGCTCAATGACAAATGGAAAATGATCACTATTGTTGTGGCTTGATGTGAAGTGCATGAGTTAATGAAGATGCCTCTTCAACTAGTCTCTTCTAAGAGCCCTGATGAACATATTATCACAATTCTTTTCCATCATGTTGCAGACCAACTCTAACCTCTTCATCCTGCACACAAAGTAATATTGAATCTCAATGTATTTTGTGCAAGCGTGGAACATTGGGTTCTTTACAATGGCCCTGCAACATTGGTCATTCCTGCATTATTTATGTCCTCTAGAATCCATCTAAACCACAGTGCCTCGCACAATAAACAGGCAACTTCGTAATCTTGACTGCCATTGTTAGTTGCTTCTTACCAATCCAAGAAGCAAATACTAAATAGTGTGAAATAATAGCGCTTAGTGTCTCGATCATCGTCAGCCTAGTTTGAATCATAGTACTCTCCAAGAGTCATGCCTGAAGTATAGGCAATTCCGTAGTCCAAATTACCTTTAATGTTGGGATAGGGATTCTTAGAAAACCTACTCAACACATGCACCTGGATGAATGTTCCAAGGGTCATGCCTGACATAAAACCAATTCCATGGTCCAACTTAACTTTGATGTACTTGAGTACACGCAATCTCACCTTCCAATAGTTCTCTTAGGGAATATTAAAAAAACTAATCAGCCCACCCACTGGAAATTGATACATTGACATCGAGGTTGCGTCCGACTTGCATTCAGTCATCCCAATATCTCACTAGTGTTTTCTCTGCTAAGAGATGTCTAGCTCCTATCAAGCCTTGATTGTAATGCACAAACCCAAGGTCAAGTCATTTCAAACTCAATATTGCTTCAATAGTTCCTACATCTGCAAGTTCTTCTCCACATCCCAACAAACTTAATAGCCTCTTTTACAGATTGTGATTTGTCACAAAATTGTGGGCCCCGATAGCAACACCCTTATGGAAGGTGATTGGGAAGCTTGAAAATTATAATACAAAGGGTAATGGATACCTACTGAGCTGAACCTCCTCCATCATAAGCTTGGAAAACCACTCCTTTCGCCAAAGATGAGCTCCAGCAATTGCATGTTGATATTGTGAAGGCAACCGCCAACTCCTTAATTTAATGAATGTTTGGCTCATATCCAGCTCTGGGCCCTGGGGCCATTGCGTCTCTGCACATATAGTTCACTTTCATGGACACCACCATTATACCTATGCATCCCTGCGTTCACTAACATCCACCACGTGCCAAAGCAAAGCAAAAGAAGCTTTAAAGCATTGATGCATGACCCCTCTTATTTTTAAAAATTGCGAAAACAAATAAAACATGCCAGAGAAGCACACATGGACTCTTTTACCTGCCCAATTTAGATGGTGAAGATACTTTTGAAATAAGTTCAATGACAACATTTAAAGACAGATTTCTAGCAGATTGCCAACTTGGAGATTCCCTTCTGTATAACTCACAGCAAGATATATGTAATTACAAACACCAAAAAAAACAGAAGAACTTAAGAGCAATGTGCAATGGGGATTATAAGAGGCATTGTAAGTCCGTCCCCACAAATGTACACTGTTCGATCAACAAACATATAGTATCAAAGCTGTTGTTGTGGAACTGTTACTTTTTAAAATGGAATATTATGGCCCTTGTGATAGTTTGTGTTTTCCTGGTAAAGGGCTTCGCACCTCCACACCAATGTTGATCCAAGTACAAATCTCCTCTTGAGAACGTGTGAGGTTCTCTTCCAATTACTGAAACATATGAGAGCCAAACCAAGCTATAAGCAAAAAGCTTTAACAAAATAGAAAAACACATGAAAATTTTTCTTCCTTGTAAAGGGCTTCGCACCTCCACACCAATGTTGATCCAAGTACAAATCTCCTCTTGAGAAAGTGTGAGGTTCTCTTCCAATTACTGAAACATATGAGAGCCAAACCAAGCTATAAGCAAAAAGCTTTAACAAATAGAAAAACACATGAAAATTTTTCTTCCAACAAAACATCCCCATACTCTCCTCAAAAATCAGATTTAGTATCATCCCCATACTATTTTATAGTACCCATCAATTTAAAAATTCAACTATTGTGATCAAATAGGTCATCCCCTGCCCATTGGACATGCCCGGGGGGCAGGAGGTGATGGGATGTAACTCCCCTGCCCTGCCCATCAGGGATGGGTCTCTGTCCCCTGGGGGAGGGGGGGGAGGGGGGGGAGTGTGTGCCTTTAAAGACCCTAAAATTATTGCATACCATGAATGATAATACACATAATAGAGAAAGTACATGAGAAAGCCTTTTTCTATGAAGATCAAAGATCACATTTTTTCCCTGCCTGCTCATGCTATAAAGACCAAGAGCTCTAAAATGACCTGTAGAGACCTGGCTGAGGGATCAGCTTAACTATTTTCAGGCATGTGAACCTCATGCATTCAGAAGGCCAGCATTAAAAATACCTCTATACTGCTGCCACTGTCTGGGGGATCGTTTCCTCCTCCTAGTAGAAGTATCCATTGCCCTTTTGCAAGATTGGACATGTCTTTGTGTACTTCCAAGTAACACATCTGATGGACATGTTGCAACTTCACCCAAACCTACTTTCGTGTCCAAAAAGGTTGCCAGGCATATTGGAGTCTGGATTGGGTTGAAGGTCCTGCCAATACCTTTGTCATTTAATGAAAAATATTAATGAGAAATATTAATGGTAGCATGTAGTCAAATGGATCAACTTCACACTCTGGCAAGTCGGCCAGCACACTGACTGACCCAGAGTAAGGACCTCGTATTCCCTCGCTCTTCCATCAAGTCATTCCCGCATTTTTCCAAATAGACATACAGAAGAATGCCAAAATAATGGAAATCAACCTCTTCACTACCACACTTTGATTTGCATCCCATTGAGCTAGATCTCAGGAATGATAAGCCACTCCCCTTTCATGACCTTGCCATAAGGTCCCAAGTTCAAGTCCTAATAATACAAGGTCCCAGGAAAAAACAACTTTTAACATACTTTTTTCGTAAGTTTTTTATCATTCAAAGATAATTTAAAGCTATTGAACTTTCACTCTTAGGCTTAGTTCAAAAAACAAATCTTCTTCTTCCAAAAGATTTCACCTGACGGAAAGACGAAAACACCAAAAGGTCAAGAACTACTCTCTTCTCTTTTAGGAAAGCTCCGAACACTCAATATGCCATGCATAAGACTGGCACACCATCAACACCGGTAGTATTGTGCTCTACACATATCACAATAAAAAGTGTAAGATAGCAACTCCTTAAGTCCAAAAGAAAAACATCATAATAAAAAGAGTATGATAGCAACTCCTTAAGTCCAAAAGAAAAACATCTCTATGTAATAGGGAAGGGGAGGAGGAGAAGGGGGAGAACATAACATTCAGTGTTAAGAGCAACAGAGTAATGTTACTAGCAAATTATTATTTTCTTTTAGTGGAACCCATTCAACAATATGCACTTCCTATTCACGCACAAAAAAAAAAGCCGATGAAGAGATCCTGTTGTGCCCCACAAAGAAAAAGCCTCGGGTAGACTAACCTTTAAAGGCAGATGTGTTCCTTCACGCAAGTGACACTACAACTTTAGTAGCTCCTTCCCTTCCTATGTTCAGTCTATTTTGGCCCTTGGGGGCCTTTGTGACGGTCTTCAGCAAGCAGTGATAAAGCTCTCCTTAGATCTTGCTTGCAAAAGCTCATGAGAAGAAGAAGATGAAGCACTCTACAAACAGCAACCAAACCGTAGCATGGGCACAGATTGCTTATCCATCCATCCATGTATATATAACAGTGACCTCCAAACATGTTATGTACACCTGCCATACACATGCGTCCCTTGTGTCCATCTGGTTCATGCATGGCAGACGAGTCCCCATGTGAGGAAACTGACACTACAGCCATTCTAGACAATGCATCTGCCACCACATTCTTCTTTCTCGGAGTGTGCATAATCTGAAAATGAAACATGGTCAAGAAGTTTGCCATCCTCAAGTAGTGTTTCCAAATAGTCAAGGCATGAATTACAAATTACAGCTAACAACTCCTTCCCAAAGATGCCCAAAGAAAGCTGAGCATCATGCAAACGGTGGCTTTCATAAGCTACGGCATGTCCCTCCTGATTTAGAACTGCCTTCTTCTTAGTAAGCTCATGCAATGAGCAAAGCAATCCATGCATAGTGCCTAATAAAACGCATGTAATATGAGCATAAACCCAAAAAGCTTCATACTTCATGTACGGAAGATAGCACATGCCAATTCCGAATGGCTTCTATCTTTGCAGAATCCATCCTGACTCCATCCTTTGACACAATGTGCCCTACATTTCTTTGAGAGAAAAGTTTTAGTCTAAGAGCTTTTGCTTACAAGCTCTTCAAACACAATAGCCAAGTGTTGGTGGTGTTGCTCCTCATTCTCTTGGAGAATACCAAGATGTCATCGAAAAACACACGTGAATTTCAAATGCTCATGGAAAATGTGATCCATCGTTCTATTAAACGTGGCCGAGACATGTTCTATTAAACGTGGCCGGGGCATTCGTGAGTCCAAACAGCATAACCAAAACTAGTACAAACCAAATGATGTCGTGAATGCCGTTTTGTGTACATCTTGTGTTGCCACACACACCTAGTGATATCCACTCTTGAAATCAATACGATTGAAACATGTAGACCCATCAAGTTTATCAAGGATGTCATCTATGCGTGGGATTGGAAAATCGGTTCTTAACAGTAAGCTTGTTCAAAGCGCATGCAGAAAGAACCATCCTTCTTCTGCACTAGCAAGATAGGTGAACAGTATGGCGAAAAGCTTGGCTAAACCAAACCTTGGTTCAATAGTTCGGTCACCTGTTTCATGATCTCTTCTTGTTGTGCGCCGCTTACCCTATATGTGGGTCTACTTGGCGGAGAGGTACCCGGCACCAAATCAATGTTGTGATCCTCAGGTCTTTCAGGAGTAACTCTCCTAGCAATGCATCTGCAAAACAATCCTTGTGTGCTTCTAAAAAGTTTAGCATATCACTCGTAAGAGTCTACATTTACGTCATCACATCTAATAATGTCGTGTACAAAAACCAAGTACGCAGAAACACTCTTTTATTGCTTTATTAATATGGACATGAGATACAACTGGGATGGAGTCTCCCTCTTGGCCAGCATCACTAACATGCATGCGGCCCTTATGCATAAAAGTAATTCTATTTGTTTTACACTCTTTGCATTGCTCAATTCAGCGATGCCACATGGGGCTTTCCCAACAATGGTGCAACCAAGAAATTAGATAGCTGAGCCCTCTACAAACATGCTCACATGGCGAATCTTCGACTTCTCGGAGAAATCCTCATCATTAAAGACAATATCAAGTTGGGCTATGAAAGCCATTGCCTTTCTTTTATCATCATAATCACCATGATAAGTTTCAAACTTTATACATTTATCACCTGCCTTGAATTCTTTAAGCCTCTTGGCATTGTGACCCACCTCATCTATCTTCCGATTTCCCCTTATCCAACGAGGGAGCAATAGGTGCACGCACATAACCATGGCGAGAAACATGTGGCACCGGGGCATGTGCTCTATGCAACGGTGACCTGTGCAAAGATGGCCTCCCAGCACTTGCATACAAAAAAGGATCCCTGCATGAAACTCGCTCTCCATGGGCATACTCGGTGGCATGAGTAGCGGGTGATAAATGATCAACTTTGGTTGTTCCCACATTATGCATAATTTTCAACCCATGACGGGGCTCTTCTCTAGCCAATTCCACAAGCAAAGTACGGCAGCTAACGCACCCAACACTTTTCCCAAGGGAATCATGCATCACATATACATTTACATCTTGTTTGCCACTCTCTTTGCCAGTACATCTCTTTCCTTTCCCGACCCATGCAGGGCGGAGGCTCGCTTGGAAGTCATTGAAGCCTCATCCTTATGCACAAAAGACCTTATCCTATAAGACATAGCATTACCTGTCTCCACACGCGGGGATTCTTTGACACAAAGTTCACCCGTTTGGCCCCCCAATGCGCATAAAGATAGTCAACAGCTACTTCACAAGGATTCACACCCAATTCCTTGAACATAGAGTCCATAGTATGTACCATCATAGACTCAGCCTTTGTGGTCTCCATAAGCTTTTGAACCTCCGAGTTCTCATGAAACATCTTCGGCCCTTCCTCCTTAGCATTCAACTGCCTCTTTAGACGTTCCATCTAGGCCTTCAACACATTTGGGTCATCTTCATGCATTCCCTATTGGCTTTGAGAGTGTTGTCCCACATGAGTTTGCTCCTCCACATACCTATACGCATATGCCCATTACCCAAAGCATCAGAAGCATGTGTACCCACTTGACTAGCCATGTGAACTAGGCCCTTGCCAACTCTGTGCATGGCTGTCCATAGTGTATGATGGTTGTTCACGGAGCCCAATGCCCAAACAATTGTTTCCCCACTGAGAAGAGGAAAACAACTGTGCTCTGATACCACCGAAACTATACCGGCTAGGTATGAACGTCCTTGGGTACCGTCTCGTAAACAGTACAATACGCACATCAACACTTAAAGTGTAATAGCCACAATGCACAAAACAACTGAAAGATACATCACTGCACAAGATAATCTGCAAGAGACAAGCACTGCACAGTACACTACCACCGGGGCCGCGAACAAGCTGGCCCCCTCTCAATACTGAAGTATATTATTGGAGTATTTTAATCTATGCACAAGATTCCAAGGACTTTCCATCCAGATAATCCAATGCAAATATGAAGAGAAGTTACCCAAACAAGAGTGTGTTGGAGTAGATTGTCGAAGCCGAACTCATCGAAAGAGTCAAATTACATGGCCACCATTCTCATAGTCTTGGAGGGGAGTGAACACGAAACTATTGTTCTGAGACCATGCACGAACATGCACTCTCGTACTAAAGCAGGCCTGGCTCACACCCTCGCAAAGACCACGGCGCAAACACACAAACAGGTACTAGAACGCGATTTCCAATAGCAAGTACACGCGGAGCCGGTTCACAGCAGGTACATCGGGTGCAGAAAGTACTATTGTGAGCACAGTAGGTACAATAGAGTTTTTGGCAAGAGAAGCTGGTACATTAGGTTGTACAGCAGATACAATAGGGTTTCCAGCAGGTATAAAAGGCTGTACCTAATGTACCACAGGGTTTCCAACAAGTACAACAGGTACAGAAGGCTGTACCATAGGGTTTACAGCAAGAACAGCAGGTACATAAGGCTATATAGTAGGGGTTTCTAGCAAGTACAGCAGATACAAATTGCTATACAGTTGGATTTCCAGCAGATAATGCAAGTACAGTTGGGTTTCCAGCAACTACTGTAGGGAAGCAAATAATGTAGGTACATTAGGGTTTCCAGCAGATACTGCAGGTACAGTAGGGTTTCCAGAAGATACTTCAGGTACAATAAGGTTTCCAGTAAGTATTGCAGGTACAGTAGGGTTTCGAGCAGATACTGCAGGTACAATAGGATTTCCAGCAGATACTGCAAGTACAGCTCTGGGATGATAGTCAACTTGCAGATGAGCAGCAGGGAGAGATGCGCCAGCTCCAAATAATGCGAGAGAGAGAGAGAGAGAGAGAGAGAGAGAGAGAGAGAGGCAGTCGATGGTTGGTGGACAGGTGGAAGGGTCCAACTCCTGTGTGCCACATGGCACAGCCCACCTCAAACCAAGGAGGGCACCACCTTTTGGTGTACACACACACTTGTGTGTGTTTGTTTACGTGGTCAAAAGGATGCCCACAGGTTGGACTGCCCTAACTTGCATTCCTTGGGCTCCAAGCACAGACCAACGGCCAGTGCTGCCTAACTTTAATGAATGTGAACAACAAAGGTTATAAAACCTTTAGAATAAAAAACAAGGGTTTAAATGAATACTTACCACCTGTTTACATGCCACAAACCATGTCAAAATATAGGGCACTCGCATGGTTCACGGGTGTGAGTCCCCTACCTATGAACTAGACACGTCATAGCAGGAAATCACACGAAAACAAGTCATGCGAAATGAGTTTCAAGCAAGCAGCGATGCATGCACATGCGTTATGCAATGGATACATCTCCCATTCCTAAAACCTATAGATAGCAGGTCTTCTCGAGCACGGAAGCCTAAAACTGGGATCTCTGATAGTGGGTTGCACGTCCTAGCCACACTACATGTGACTTTATCCTATGGCTTTAGAGTTCTATTCCATTGGTGTGCCTTCCCGCCATAGTTGTTGGCATACGATCTTACGACACAGAACGGTACAATATCATACGGGTATCTACTGTACCGCATGAAATTTCAAAATACAATACAATAAAGTATGGTTTTTTTTAACACTTATAAATTTATAGATTATCAATTTAAAAGGATAGAGAACTCAAAGGTTGTCAAAAGCCAAAATTCCATTAAAAACAAGTTACAAACAGCATAGTACTAAGGTTGGCTAGACCGTAAGATCGATGCAATGCGCACTAGGTGCAAGTACAAAAAAGTGGATAAGAGGACGGAGGCTAGAATCTAAATCCTAGGACCTAGATGGAGAAGGCATCAATATCGGAGCTCTCACTCTGAGATCATCTGTAGGAGATTAAGCTTGAGAGCTTGAAACTTGTGATGGAGAGAAGGTTGGAGGAGAGCTTTTTAAAGGGAGACCAAAGATTCCAAGGCACCCACCCAAGGCCAAGGGCCAAGGCCCAAGTGTTCGAAGACGGTCTCTACGAAGACACAAAGAGAAGAAGGTAGTTGAGGAGAAGCCTTTACTTCTTGATGCCCTAACTAAGGAAGGTGCCTCACCTCAATCCTTCAAATACGGAGAAGTGGTCACAAGGATAGAGAGAACAGATCCTTTGCATGTCAACATCCACAAAACCTTGGCTCCTAAGCCTAAAACGACACCAAAAGCAAGTAAGCCCCATAACATTCAAAAACAACCATAAATGGCCAAAACCGGCCATTCCCCCCCCCCCCAAAAAAAGGGTCAAAATACCAACGGTCAAAAACAAGAGGAGGAGGAAGGAGGGGGGGGAGTTCAGCATGGAACGATATCGTACCGTAATGTAAGACTATGTCATACGGCGTACAACAACAACTATGCTTCCCGCCTAACGTTAGGGAAAACGATTGGATCTTTGCTAGCTCATCAATTGGTCTACATGTTTTACAAGTAGACTCAAAGATTTCCACATGCTAGATGGGATCACCATCTCCATTAAAGCTTTGCATGAGTTTCGCAATATGATATGGCTTTATGGGGTTTTGTCTTGGGGCATGGGCAGTCCCCAACTCCCTTGCTACCCCCCTACCTATTTCCATTGTCATTCTCAACAAATCAGTTGGGGTTGCTTTGGTCAAGACTAGAACTGGTTCATAAGCAAGTCTTGTGGGAGTATTACTCCTCTTCTTCTTCCCCTCCTCTTTCCTGGGTTGGTTTCTCGGCGGTGGTCATCTTTGCCAGAGGTCATGGGGCAACGTGGAATTTCCATGTTCACTGCATCATCCTCTATAACACTCAGTTTCATCTCAGTATCTGAAACATTTTTTGCATAATTATCTCAAGTTGATCACAGTGTAAATTTCTTTCTTGTTTTTCATGCCAAGAATCCTTTTAGATAAGAAGATGTGATTTTGAGGATAAGATTTTCTATTTTTAGCATAGCAATCCCTAAAATAATCACAACGTGATTTTAGGGAGTGAATTTGGAGCCTTTTTCATGGCGTGAAAAACTCACTTGTCACGAAAAAACGGTTTTGACCTTAGATCTTATTATTGGGAATCCAAAACTTGTTTTCCCTTGCTCAAAAAGTGCAGTTTGAGTCTTCTTATCCAAGAAAGTAACAGTGTCTTGATCAAGACTCAAACAACATTAATTTTTATGATTTTTATGTTTTTGTAAAAAAAACCCTTTAAAAAAAAAACAAGCCTCTTGGTTTTTCACATGAACAAGCAGCGATACTTAAACAACAAAAATCAAAAGAAAAATGATTGATTTTTTTTACGTCGAGGCTTCCCAAGTACTTACAACTCGATCCCTCAATCAAAAACAACAAAAAATAACAATTTCACCACACTTTTCACTACACAGCAATAACCTTATCCACACATGCCTTCACCAAAACTGAAAATGTTGAATAGAAACATGCAAGGAAGGAGTTGAGTTCTCAAAGAAGAAGGAAGAAGGAAGAAGCAATGCATCCCCGACAGCAGCTGTTATGGCCCGTTTCTACCCCCTCAAGAACTCTCATTTACTAAGGAAAGGAAATGATGAACAACCATCATGAAGATACCGTCCTAGAGATACTTACCTTGCTTCCAAGCTTGGGATCTCCATGACCTCCAGCTTCACCGGTGGTAGCTAAGCTCAATTTACTGCACCTCCTTGCAAGGACACACCTCTCTCAACTCTCTCTCACACCGGTGGTAGCTAAGCTCAATTTACTGCACCTCCTTGCAAGGACACACCTCTCTCAACTCTCTCTCACACATACACAAGAGCAAAGAGCAAGGAAAAGGCAAGAGCTCAACTAGCACAAAGGAGTGTCTTTGCATTATGAGAAAATGTCTTATACACAACTGGCCCTTATTCACACTTGGCCACCCAAAACTTATGAAACTAACTAATTAAGCTTGGTCATGGCTAGTTTTTCTCATAATGAGTACAACTTTTATGATGCCTTTTCATGACACTTATTGCTAACTATCGTATGTGGTAGAGAGAACTTTTGTTAGCCCGAAAATGGGTTAACACTTCATTGGCATCATTGTCCTTGAAATAACAAGAGGAGATAAAGCATGACGAGGGTCGAGAGGTAACACAATGACTTCCTCCTATTGAACCATAGATTTCATCCTTTCAGATGCGGCATGTCACCATTGAGCTATCTAATGGTCCTCTTATCTTCTTGTGTGAGCTTTGGGCTCTGGATGAGCATACTCCGTAGTGGTGCTCCATCGCTAGGACTGGCACGGCGTGATTCGTAGTGCCAGGGACGGGTGGATTGCACACGGTGTATGTTTCTGGATTACCACCGCTAGGACTGGCACGGCGTGATTCGTAGTGCCAGGGACGGGTGGATTGTACACTGTGTGTGTACCTGGAATTGACTTTCCGGTGGGCCTGTTTGTGCCCGGAAATGTCAAGTATTGTGCAAGTACATGAACGGAGATTATCCTTTAACAATGTTGCATTGTGCACTCATGTTTGCCTGCCTTTGAAATGTTTTCGCGTGAACTGGTTTCGTTTGCATGCTTGACATGTGTGTCTAGCTCAGGGGTCGGGGACGCCCTCCCGTGAGCCGTGGAATGCCTTGTCTTCTGACAGGTTTTGTGGCGTGTGAACAGGTGGGAAACTCTTATTTTAATAAGAGTTTTAAGTTATAAGTCTTATAACTTACAGGTTTCATACTTCATTAAAAGTAGGTGGACACTTTATAAGTGTGGGCACCTTCTTTTGGCCTGGGCACCCTTTTATAGCATGTGGGGTGGGGGTTGGCCACCTACCCCACCTACCACACCCAATCCTTTGCATGGGAGGAAGGCGCCTCACTTCCAGCCCTCTCCCTTGCATTTTGGAGGAAGAAAACACAACTGCTTGCTGGGATTTAGAGAAAACAGGCTGGAGCACTCATTATTCTCATGAAACAGCAGGTACAACAGGTACAATACCATCAGTATTTGCTGATTTTGGTCGTACAGCAGGTACAGCAGGTACAGCAGGTACAGTACCATCATTATTTGCTGATTCTGGTCGTACAGCAGGTACAACAGGTACAGTACCATCATTATCTGTTGATTCTGGCCGTACAGCATCCTGGGAACCCTTTTCCCATGGACTGAATGGTACAGCTTTCTCTCTATTCACTTCCACACGTGGATTCAGGTCTGGACAGCACTCTTTTTCTCTCATGTGTGTGCTCAAAACAGCTAGCAGGAGCCCTCTTCACTCCCACGTGTGATTCAGGTCAAACCAGTGGGGTTATCCGCGTGGATTTAGGACATACGCATTTCCTACAAGTGGCCCAGGTTGTTTCACTCTTCCTACTGGCTGTACGGTGGCTCCAGAAGATTTTCATCGCGAAGAATGAGGAATTCTCCTGCTCTCCTATGTCTGGACTCCTCTTCCATTCACCGAGTCAACTCCGTGAGGGTGCCCCATCGCTAGGACTGGCACGGCGTGATCCGTAGTGCCAGGGACGGGTGGATTGCACGCAGAGTGTGACTCTGGAAGGTGCTATGGACGGGGCAGCCCTTGGTGACTGCAGACTCGGCATCAACAAACATGTTTGGGTTTGATACTTTGTTTTTTTTCATCGTGCATTGCTTATTGGAAATCTGGCCTTGGGCCCGTGTACTTGTAACAAATTCTCCCAAGTAATAATAACAATCCTTGGGGGGGGGGCCGGCCGTTCCGGCCTCAGTGTGGTGTCATCTATCTATGCTCAGAGTTGTTAATTACTTTTTATTGCTACTTTGTCTTGTGCTATTGTCTTTTAAGAGTGTATATTAAAGTGCTAACTGGAGAAGTGAGTCCAGGAAGGGGTGACCCCTGCTTGGGTCTCGTTTCAGTGGTATCAGAGCACGGATCTTCCTTTTTCTACATTGGGAGACGATCCAAAGGCTTCCTGACCACTCTCCATTAGTGACTTTACTCTTATTATGGCTAGCCAAGCAAGTAGCAAGGAAGTGCCAAATTCAAAGGGGCACTCCAGTGGAACTCAAGCAAGTGGACGGATGCCTTATGCCCGTGATCATGTATGGTTGGGACAGCCGTCCCGTGGCAAGGAGAAAATGCAGGAGCAAGAGCAAGAGCCAAGTGCCATCAATGCTGAAATTCAGCGTATGCGAGAGCTTCTCCATGCCAGGGAGATGGAATTGGCCAGCCTACGTGAGGACCCACACATTCAACAAGTGCTAGATGCAAAGAAAAAGGAGGCAACCGTCTTTCAAGACTTTGAAGCTTTGGCTCGTGGATCAGGGCTGAAACCTCGTGAGCTAGCTCTTTCATTCTTAGTGGAAAAGGGTGATGTATTGCAGGGCCAGGATGGGGAGCTTGTTATAAAGAGATCTCCATTGGTGGACATGCCTGGGATAGCCTCTCCAAAGCTGAAATCTGCTGTCCACAAAGAGGAGCCTTCCATTACATCCCGTTGGATTCTACCTTATATGGGAGGCATAGCCATGCCTATGAAGGTAACATTACTTCTAGAGATGATCGTTACAAGCCTCATTCTTCATCATTGCAGGTTTCTCATGGGCTTAGAGAGCACCGACATCCCCGTACTACTACTTTACCTGCATAATAGGGGATGAGGAAGGACATTGAGGCTTATGTACGTGCTTGCCTCATATGGTTGAACGCTACTTCTTTTGGCCAGGGATGAGGAAGGACATTGAGGCTTATGTACGTGCTTGCCTCATTTGCCAAAAGGTCAAGTTTGATCGTCACAAGTCTCCTGGATTGCTTCTACCATTGCCTATTCCCTCGCAGCCATGGGAGAGTATAGCTATGGATTTCATCATGGATTTGCCTCGCACTCAGCAAGGTAATGATGCTATATGGACTATCGTTGACCGGTTTAGCAAGCAAGCTCATTTCTTGCCGGTCAAGAAAACGATCAAGGCAGATCATATGGCAAAAGTTTTCTTATCACAGGTATTCAAGCATCATGGTATGCCTAAATCTATTGTGGGTGACCGTGATCCTCGAACTACCAGTCTCTTCTGGAGAGCACTTTTTGACAATATGGGCACAAAGCTGAATTTTTCATCCGCTTTTCATCCTCAAACCGATGGTCAAAGTGAGGCAGCAAATTCAGCCGTATTGGACCTTCTCAAATGCTATGTGGCTGATCAAAAGACTTTGTGGGAAAAGTATTTGCCACTTGTGGAGTTTGCATACAATAACACGGTGCATGCTTCTACTGGGAAGGCTCCCTTCGAGATAGTTTATGGCAAAGTGGTATTGCCTCCCATCCTACGTACTAAGGATGAGATTTTTGCTGCTGATGACTTTGTCAGGGACTTGGATGTTGCCTTTGCACAGGTACGGACAGCCATAGCCCGTTCTCAAGAGAAGCATAAGAAGGCTGCAGACAAGCATAGAAAGCATTTGGATGTCAAGGTAAATGATTGGGTATTGCTGAAATTCGAAAAAGCTAGACTCCGTAAGAGATCTGGTAAGGAGGGGATGTTTCCCAAGCTCTCATCCAGGTATTATGGGCCTTTCAAGGTCATTGAGCAGATCAATGAAGTTGCTTTTCGTTTAGCATTGCCATCCCATTGGAAGATACATAATGCTTTCCATGTTAGCCTCTTACGCAAGTATGTGGGTCCGGAACCAAGTCTTCCTATCATTGAGGATCCACCAGAAGTGGATGAGTTGGAAGAGATTTTGCAACCAGAGCAGATTGTGTTTCATAAAGAGCGTAAGCTATCTGCAGGCAAGCTTGTGAGACGCTATTTGGTGAAGTTCAAGAACTATCTCCCCGTTGATGCTAAGTGGGTTGATGAGGACTACTTCAAAGATTATCCGCAGCTTCTCCATGACTATTTGGAAGCTTTTCAGTTGCGGACAACTGTTTAGAAGACGGGGAGATGTCACCATTGAGCTATCTAATGGTCCTCTTATCTTCTTGTGTGAGCTTTGGGCTCTGGATGAGCATACTCCGTAGTGGTGCTCCATCGCTAGGACTGGCACGGCGTGATTCGTAGTGCCAGGGACGGGTGGATTGCACACGGTGTATGTTTCTGGATTACCACCGCTAGGACTGGCACGGCGTGATTCGTAGTGCCAGGGGGGGACGGGTGGATTGTACACTGTGTGTGTACCTGGAATTGACTTTCCGGTGGGCCTGTTTGTGCCCGGAAATGTCAAGTATTGTGCAAGTACATGAACGGAGATTATCCTTTAACAATGTTGCATTGTGCACTCATGTTTGCCTGCCTTTGAAATGTTTTCGCGTGAACTGGTTTCGTTTGCATGCTTGACATGTGTGTCTAGCTCAGGGGTCGGGGACGCCCTCCCGTGAGCCGTGGAATGCCTTGTCTTCTGACAGGTTTTGTGGCGTGTGAACAGGTGGGAAACTCTTATTTTAATAAGAGTTTTAAGTTATAAGTCTTATAACTTACAGGTTTCATACTTCATTAAAAGTAGGTGGACACTTTATAAGTGTGGGCACCTTCTTTTGGCCTGGGCACCCTTTTATAGCATGTGGGGTGGGGGTTGGCCACCTACCCCACCTACCACACCCAATCCTTTGCATGGGAGGAAGGCGCCTCACTTCCAGCCCTCTCCCTTGCATTTTGGAGGAAGAAAACACAACTGCTTGCTGGGATTTAGAGAAAACAGGCTGGAGCACTCATTATTCTCATGAAACAGCAGGTACAACAGGTACAGTACCATCAGTATTTGCTGATTTTGGTCGTACAGCAGGTACAGCAGGTACAGTACCATCATTATTTGCTGATTCTGGTCGTACAGCAGGTACAGCAGGTACAGTACCATCATTATCTGTTGATTCTGGCCGTACAGCATCCTGGGAACCCTTTTCCCATGGACTGAATGGTACAGCTTTCTCTCTATTCACTTCCACACGTGGATTCAGGTCTGGACAGCACTCTTTTTCTCTCATGTGTGTGCTCAAAACAGCTAGCAGGAGCCCTCTTCACTCCCACGTGTGATTCAGGTCAAACCAGTGGGGTTATCCGCGTGGATTTAGGACATACGCATTTCCTACAAGTGGCCCAGGTTGTTTCACTCTTCCTACTGGCTGTACGGTGGCTCCAGAAGATTTTCATCGCGAAGAATGAGGAATTCTCCTGCTCTCCTATGTCTGGACTCCTCTTCCATTCACCGAGTCAACTCCGTGAGGGTGCCCCATCGCTAGGACTGGCACGGCGTGATCCGTAGTGCCAGGGACGGGTGGATTGCACGCAGAGTGAGACTCTGGAAGGTGCTATGGACGGGGCAGCCCTTGGTGACTGCAGACTCGGCATCAACAAACATGTTTGGGTTTGATACTTTGTTTTTTTTCATCGTGCATTGCTTATTGGAAATCTGGCCTTGGGCCCGTGTACTTGTAACAAATTCTCCCAAGTAATAATAACAATCCTTGGGGGGGGGGCCGGCCGTTCCGGCCTCAGTGTGGTGTCATCTATCTATGCTCAGAGTTGTTAATTACTTTTTATTGCTACTTTGTCTTGTGCTATTGTCTTTTAAGAGTGTATATTAAAGTGCTAACTGGAGAAGTGAGTCCAGGAAGGGGTGACCCCTGCTTGGGTCTCGTTTCAGTGGTATCAGAGCACGGATCTTCCTTTTTCTACATTGGGAGACGATCCAAAGGCTTCCTGACCACTCTCCATTAGTGACTTTACTCTTATTATGGCTAGCCAAGCAAGTAGCAAGGAAGTGCCAAATTCAAAGGGGCACTCCAGTGGAACTCAAGCAAGTGGACGGATGCCTTATGCCCGTGATCATGTATGGTTGGGACAGCCGTCCCGTGGCAAGGAGAAAATGCAGGAGCAAGAGCAAGAGCCAAGTGCCATCAATGCTGAAATTCAGCGTATGCGAGAGCTTCTCCATGCCAGGGAGATGGAATTGGCCAGCCTACGTGAGGACCCACACATTCAACAAGTGCTAGATGCAAAGAAAAAGGAGGCAACCGTCTTTCAAGACTTTGAAGCTTTGGCTCGTGGATCAGGGCTGAAACCTCGTGAGCTAGCTCTTTCATTCTTAGTGGAAAAGGGTGATGTATTGCAGGGCCAGGATGGGGAGCTTGTTATAAAGAGATCTCCATTGGTGGACATGCCTGGGATAGCCTCTCCAAAGCTGAAATCTGCTGTCCACAAAGAGGAGCCTTCCATTACATCCCGTTGGATTCTACCTTATATGGGAGGCATAGCCATGCCTATGAAGGTAACATTACTTCTAGAGATGATCGTTACAAGCCTCATTCTTCATCATTGCAGGTTTCTCATGGGCTTAGAGAGCACCGACATCCCCGTACTACTACTTTACCTGCATAATAGGGGATGAGGAAGGACATTGAGGCTTATGTACGTGCTTGCCTCATATGGTTGAACGCTACTTCTTTTGGCCAGGGATGAGGAAGGACATTGAGGCTTATGTACGTGCTTGCCTCATTTGCCAAAAGGTCAAGTTTGATCGTCACAAGTCTCCTGGATTGCTTCTACCATTGCCTATTCCCTCGCAGCCATGGGAGAGTATAGCTATGGATTTCATCATGGATTTGCCTCGCACTCAGCAAGGTAATGATGCTATATGGACTATCGTTGACCGGTTTAGCAAGCAAGCTCATTTCTTGCCGGTCAAGAAAACGATCAAGGCAGATCATATGGCAAAAGTTTTCTTATCACAGGTATTCAAGCATCATGGTATGCCTAAATCTATTGTGGGTGACCGTGATCCTCGAACTACCAGTCTCTTCTGGAGAGCACTTTTTGACAATATGGGCACAAAGCTGAATTTTTCATCCGCTTTTCATCCTCAAACCGATGGTCAAAGTGAGGCAGCAAATTCAGCCGTATTGGACCTTCTCAAATGCTATGTGGCTGATCAAAAGACTTTGTGGGAAAAGTATTTGCCACTTGTGGAGTTTGCATACAATAACACGGTGCATGCTTCTACTGGGAAGGCTCCCTTCGAGATAGTTTATGGCAAAGTGGTATTGCCTCCCATCCTACGTACTAAGGATGAGATTTTTGCTGCTGATGACTTTGTCAGGGACTTGGATGTTGCCTTTGCACAGGTACGGACAGCCATAGCCCGTTCTCAAGAGAAGCATAAGAAGGCTGCAGACAAGCATAGAAAGCATTTGGATGTCAAGGTAAATGATTGGGTATTGCTGAAATTCGAAAAAGCTAGACTCCGTAAGAGATCTGGTAAGGAGGGGATGTTTCCCAAGCTCTCATCCAGGTATTATGGGCCTTTCAAGGTCATTGAGCAGATCAATGAAGTTGCTTTTCGTTTAGCATTGCCATCCCATTGGAAGATACATAATGCTTTCCATGTTAGCCTCTTACGCAAGTATGTGGGTCCGGAACCAAGTCTTCCTATCATTGAGGATCCACCAGAAGTGGATGAGTTGGAAGAGATTTTGCAACCAGAGCAGATTGTGTTTCATAAAGAGCGTAAGCTATCTGCAGGCAAGCTTGTGAGACGCTATTTGGTGAAGTTCAAGAACTATCTCCCCGTTGATGCTAAGTGGGTTGATGAGGACTACTTCAAAGATTATCCGCAGCTTCTCCATGACTATTTGGAAGCTTTTCAGTTGCGGACAACTGTTTAGAAGACGGGGAGATGTCACCATTGAGCTATCTAATGGTCCTCTTATCTTCTTGTGTGAGCTTTGGGCTCTGGATGAGCATACTCCGTAGTGGTGCTCCATCGCTAGGACTGGCACGGCGTGATTCGTAGTGCCAGGGACGGGTGGATTGCACACGGTGTATGTTTCTGGATTACCACCGCTAGGACTGGCACGGCGTGATTCGTAGTGCCAGGGGGGGACGGGTGGATTGTACACTGTGTGTGTACCTGGAATTGACTTTCCGGTGGGCCTGTTTGTGCCCGGAAATGTCAAGTATTGTGCAAGTACATGAACGGAGATTATCCTTTAACAATGTTGCATTGTGCACTCATGTTTGCCTGCCTTTGAAATGTTTTCGCGTGAACTGGTTTCGTTTGCATGCTTGACATGTGTGTCTAGCTCAGGGGTCGGGGACGCCCTCCCGTGAGCCGTGGAATGCCTTGTCTTCTGACAGGTTTTGTGGCGTGTGAACAGGTGGGAAACTCTTATTTTAATAAGAGTTTTAAGTTATAAGTCTTATAACTTACAGGTTTCATACTTCATTAAAAGTAGGTGGACACTTTATAAGTGTGGGCACCTTCTTTTGGCCTGGGCACCCTTTTATAGCATGTGGGGTGGGGGTTGGCCACCTACCCCACCTACCACACCCAATCCTTTGCATGGGAGGAAGGCGCCTCACTTCCAGCCCTCTCCCTTGCATTTTGGAGGAAGAAAACACAACTGCTTGCTGGGATTTAGAGAAAACAGGCTGGAGCACTCATTATTCTCATGAAACAGCAGGTACAACAGGTACAGTACCATCAGTATTTGCTGATTTTGGTCGTACAGCAGGTACAGCAGGTACAGTACCATCATTATTTGCTGATTCTGGTCGTACAGCAGGTACAGCAGGTACAGTACCATCATTATCTGTTGATTCTGGCCGTACAGCATCCTGGGAACCCTTTTCCCATGGACTGAATGGTACAGCTTTCTCTCTATTCACTTCCACACGTGGATTCAGGTCTGGACAGCACTCTTTTTCTCTCATGTGTGTGCTCAAAACAGCTAGCAGGAGCCCTCTTCACTCCCACGTGTGATTCAGGTCAAACCAGTGGGGTTATCCGCGTGGATTTAGGACATACGCATTTCCTACAAGTGGCCCAGGTTGTTTCACTCTTCCTACTGGCTGTACGGTGGCTCCAGAAGATTTTCATCGCGAAGAATGAGGAATTCTCCTGCTCTCCTATGTCTGGACTCCTCTTCCATTCACCGAGTCAACTCCGTGAGGGTGCCCCATCGCTAGGACTGGCACGGCGTGATCCGTAGTGCCAGGGACGGGTGGATTGCACGCAGAGTGTGACTCTGGAAGGTGCTATGGACGGGGCAGCCCTTGGTGACTGCAGACTCGGCATCAACAAACATGTTTGGGTTTGATACTTTGTTTTTTTTCATCGTGCATTGCTTATTGGAAATCTGGCCTTGGGCCCGTGTACTTGTAACAAATTCTCCCAAGTAATAATAACAATCCTTGGGGGGGGGGCCGGCCGTTCCGGCCTCAGTGTGGTGTCATCTATCTATGCTCAGAGTTGTTAATTACTTTTTATTGCTACTTTGTCTTGTGCTATTGTCTTTTAAGAGTGTATATTAAAGTGCTAACTGGAGAAGTGAGTCCAGGAAGGGGTGACCCCTGCTTGGGTCTCGTTTCAGTGGTATCAGAGCACGGATCTTCCTTTTTCTACATTGGGAGACGATCCAAAGGCTTCCTGACCACTCTCCATTAGTGACTTTACTCTTATTATGGCTAGCCAAGCAAGTAGCAAGGAAGTGCCAAATTCAAAGGGGCACTCCAGTGGAACTCAAGCAAGTGGACGGATGCCTTATGCCCGTGATCATGTATGGTTGGGACAGCCGTCCCGTGGCAAGGAGAAAATGCAGGAGCAAGAGCAAGAGCCAAGTGCCATCAATGCTGAAATTCAGCGTATGCGAGAGCTTCTCCATGCCAGGGAGATGGAATTGGCCAGCCTACGTGAGGACCCACACATTCAACAAGTGCTAGATGCAAAGAAAAAGGAGGCAACCGTCTTTCAAGACTTTGAAGCTTTGGCTCGTGGATCAGGGCTGAAACCTCGTGAGCTAGCTCTTTCATTCTTAGTGGAAAAGGGTGATGTATTGCAGGGCCAGGATGGGGAGCTTGTTATAAAGAGATCTCCATTGGTGGACATGCCTGGGATAGCCTCTCCAAAGCTGAAATCTGCTGTCCACAAAGAGGAGCCTTCCATTACATCCCGTTGGATTCTACCTTATATGGGAGGCATAGCCATGCCTATGAAGGTAACATTACTTCTAGAGATGATCGTTACAAGCCTCATTCTTCATCATTGCAGGTTTCTCATGGGCTTAGAGAGCACCGACATCCCCGTACTACTACTTTACCTGCATAATAGGGGATGAGGAAGGACATTGAGGCTTATGTACGTGCTTGCCTCATATGGTTGAACGCTACTTCTTTTGGCCAGGGATGAGGAAGGACATTGAGGCTTATGTACGTGCTTGCCTCATTTGCCAAAAGGTCAAGTTTGATCGTCACAAGTCTCCTGGATTGCTTCTACCATTGCCTATTCCCTCGCAGCCATGGGAGAGTATAGCTATGGATTTCATCATGGATTTGCCTCGCACTCAGCAAGGTAATGATGCTATATGGACTATCGTTGACCGGTTTAGCAAGCAAGCTCATTTCTTGCCGGTCAAGAAAACGATCAAGGCAGATCATATGGCAAAAGTTTTCTTATCACAGGTATTCAAGCATCATGGTATGCCTAAATCTATTGTGGGTGACCGTGATCCTCGAACTACCAGTCTCTTCTGGAGAGCACTTTTTGACAATATGGGCACAAAGCTGAATTTTTCATCCGCTTTTCATCCTCAAACCGATGGTCAAAGTGAGGCAGCAAATTCAGCCGTATTGGACCTTCTCAAATGCTATGTGGCTGATCAAAAGACTTTGTGGGAAAAGTATTTGCCACTTGTGGAGTTTGCATACAATAACACGGTGCATGCTTCTACTGGGAAGGCTCCCTTCGAGATAGTTTATGGCAAAGTGGTATTGCCTCCCATCCTACGTACTAAGGATGAGATTTTTGCTGCTGATGACTTTGTCAGGGACTTGGATGTTGCCTTTGCACAGGTACGGACAGCCATAGCCCGTTCTCAAGAGAAGCATAAGAAGGCTGCAGACAAGCATAGAAAGCATTTGGATGTCAAGGTAAATGATTGGGTATTGCTGAAATTCGAAAAAGCTAGACTCCGTAAGAGATCTGGTAAGGAGGGGATGTTTCCCAAGCTCTCATCCAGGTATTATGGGCCTTTCAAGGTCATTGAGCAGATCAATGAAGTTGCTTTTCGTTTAGCATTGCCATCCCATTGGAAGATACATAATGCTTTCCATGTTAGCCTCTTACGCAAGTATGTGGGTCCGGAACCAAGTCTTCCTATCATTGAGGATCCACCAGAAGTGGATGAGTTGGAAGAGATTTTGCAACCAGAGCAGATTGTGTTTCATAAAGAGCGTAAGCTATCTGCAGGCAAGCTTGTGAGACGCTATTTGGTGAAGTTCAAGAACTATCTCCCCGTTGATGCTAAGTGGGTTGATGAGGACTACTTCAAAGATTATCCGCAGCTTCTCCATGACTATTTGGAAGCTTTTCAGTTGCGGACAACTGTTTAGAAGACGGGGAGATGTCACCATTGAGCTATCTAATGGTCCTCTTATCTTCTTGTGTGAGCTTTGGGCTCTGGATGAGCATACTCCGTAGTGGTGCTCCATCGCTAGGACTGGCACGGCGTGATTCGTAGTGCCAGGGACGGGTGGATTGCACACGGTGTATGTTTCTGGATTACCACCGCTAGGACTGGCACGGCGTGATTCGTAGTGCCAGGGGGGGACGGGTGGATTGTACACTGTGTGTGTACCTGGAATTGACTTTCCGGTGGGCCTGTTTGTGCCCGGAAATGTCAAGTATTGTGCAAGTACATGAACGGAGATTATCCTTTAACAATGTTGCATTGTGCACTCATGTTTGCCTGCCTTTGAAATGTTTTCGCGTGAACTGGTTTCGTTTGCATGCTTGACATGTGTGTCTAGCTCAGGGGTCGGGGACGCCCTCCCGTGAGCCGTGGAATGCCTTGTCTTCTGACAGGTTTTGTGGCGTGTGAACAGGTGGGAAACTCTTATTTTAATAAGAGTTTTAAGTTATAAGTCTTATAACTTACAGGTTTCATACTTCATTAAAAGTAGGTGGACACTTTATAAGTGTGGGCACCTTCTTTTGGCCTGGGCACCCTTTTATAGCATGTGGGGTGGGGGTTGGCCACCTACCCCACCTACCACACCCAATCCTTTGCATGGGAGGAAGGCGCCTCACTTCCAGCCCTCTCCCTTGCATTTTGGAGGAAGAAAACACAACTGCTTGCTGGGATTTAGAGAAAACAGGCTGGAGCACTCATTATTCTCATGAAACAGCAGGTACAACAGGTACAACAGGTACAGTACCATCATTATTTGCTGATTCTGGTCGTACAGCAAGTACAACAGGTACAGTACCATCATTATTTGCTGATTCTGGTCGTGCAGCAGGTACAGCAGGTACAGTACCATCATTATTTGCTGATTCTGGTCGTACAGCAGGTACAGTACCATCATTATTTGCTGATTCTGGTCGTACAACAGGTACAGCAGGTACAGCAGGTACAGTACCATCATTATCTGTTGATTCTGGCCGTACAGCATCCTGGGAACCCTTTTCCCATGGACTGAATGGTACAGCTTTCTCTCTATTCACTTCCACACGTGGATTCAGGTCTGGACAGCACTCTTTTTCTCTCATGTGTGTGCTCAAAACAGCTAGCAGGAGCCCTCTTCACTCCCACGTGTGATTCAGGTCAAACCAGTGGGGTTATCCGCGTGGATTTAGGACATACGCATTTCCTACAAGTGGCCAGGTTGTTTCACTCTTCCTACTGGCTGTACGGTGGCTCCAGAAGATTTTCATCGCGAAGAATGAGGAATTCTCCTGCTCTCCTATGTCTGGACTCCTCTTCCATTCACCGAGTCAACTCCGTGAGGGTGCCCCATCGCTAGGACTGGCACGGCGTGATCCGTAGTGCCAGGGACGGGTGGATTGCACGCAGAGTGTGACTCTGGAAGGTGCTATGGACGGGGCAGCCCTTGGTGACTGCAGACTCGGCATCAACAAACATGTTTGGGTTTGATACTTTGTTTTTTTTCATCGTGCATTGCTTATTGGAAATCTGGCCTTGGGCCCGTGTACTTGTAACAAATTCTCCCAAGTAATAATAACAATCCTTGGGGGGGGGCCGGCCGTTCCGGCCTCAGTGTGGTGTCATCTATCTATGCTCAGAGTTGTTAATTACTTTTTATTGCTACTTTGTCTTGTGCTATTGTCTTTTAAGAGTGTATATTAAAGTGCTAACTGGAGAAGTGAGTCCAGGAAGGGGTGACCCCTGCTTGGGTCTCGTTTCACGGCATCATGAGGATTAAGGTGGGGCAGCTTCTTAAAAGCAACTCTACCTTCATGATCTTGTATTACATCACCACTCTTGAAGAAAAATGACAAAATCACTCCTAAAGAAAAATGACAAAGCTTCTTGAAAGCAAGTCTACCTTCATGATCTTGTATTACATCACCACTCTTGAAGAAAAATGACAAAGCCAACTCACAAGGCTTAAATCCCAACTCTTGAGCATATTTCATGAAGATTTCTTCTTCCACAGCACTTTGCTTCCTAGCATCAAGGACTTGCTTTATGCCTGGATCCTCTTGCAAGTTCCTCAGCTTAGTGTCCTTCTCTTTAAGCTCTCTACACAATAGCTCTAATTCAGAAATTGACTCCTCTTGAGCAATAGCTTGCCCTATTTCAATGTGTGTCCCTACCACACAACTATCTGAGTGGCTAGCCATTATGCTTAATCAAATCTAACAGAAAGGACGTTCGCTCTAGGATCGTCTTCCAATCACAAAGAAAAGAAGGCTAGACATTGATACCAATGTAGCCAAAAACCGCAAGTTTACAGCATTCAAATAACCACATAACAATGAAACAAAATACATTACATGATGACACCGCATTGGGGCAGAAACCCCGCATCCACGATCAAGGCGGTATTCCATCTATGGCCCTGGACTATGTGCTCACTGGGGAGACCAAAAGCTCCCTGAACTTTACATAGGTTCGAACCCACGTATCCCTGTCTAGAACAATTGAATACACTTACTTATCTTGCGGTTCACGTGGCTTAAAGTCCTTGGGTCGGGGGAAGCTCCTTTGTCCTTAAAGCTCCCTGAACTTTACATAGGTTCAAACCCACGTATCCCTGTCTAGAACAATTGAATACACTTACTTATCTTGTGGTTCACGTGGCTTAAAGTCCTTGGGTCGTGGCAAGCTCCTTTGTCCTTAAGTCTTCAAATGTCGATGTAGAACCATTTCTTCAAAGTCTTCAAGCCCTAGACTATATGCCCTATCACTGGGGAGACCCAAACTCCCCACAGTGAACTTTACATAGGTTTGAACCCACGCGTCTCTGTCTAGAACAACTTACTTATCTTGTGGTTCACGTGACCAGTCCTTGGGTGGTCAAGGAGAGCTCCATTGTCCTTAAGTCTTCAAATGTCGATGTAGAACCATTGCTTCAAATTCTTCAAGTTCCCCAATCGGCTTCTCCAAACTTGCCAGAAGAGAGTAGTAAAATTGTACTTCAGGTTCCCGACACACATAGTGGGACAGCCCCTCAAGATGATGAAATAAAGAAGGTTGTTTATGAGAATTTCAAACAGATAAAAGCAATCAAAGAGAAGCTACAAAGGTTGTGTATCTCCACGGGGTGCTATGGGCAGCAGGCCAGAAATGGGTATGAGCAGGCTGGACAACAGCAATTCAGGTCCAAATCAGGAATGCCGGCTGCACGTAACTCAAGGAATGGGGGAGCAAAAGAAAGATTGTATTGACATCTACGAAAGACCCAAAGGGTCTATGAGACCAAAATCTCTTACATATGTAATCCACGAGTAAACTGGATGTCAAGACAACATGAATAAAGTAAAAGACTAGCTGCTGAAAGGATAGACAAGGCCAACATACTACGTAGACCCTCTGTGTACAATAAACTAGGCAGCAGAAGAAACTCATGTGTCCGGGCTCGTAGTGTGACGTCCTCCTTATGAACCATGTACCTGGCCTTAATATCCACCACCTGCACGGCTGCCTCTCTGTGTCGCTGAAGCAAGTCCGGATCCGAAGCTGGCGAGTGGAGGGTTTGGATCACCGAGATCAGGGGCGTCTTAACTAATCCGGAGAAACTGTGCTCTCTCTCAGAGGACTTCATGGGTGCATGATGCCAGCCTGCCATGGGTCTGGAGGGCACTCACTCAATGGGGGTGTCTGCCTACCTCTGTCCTGGTCCATATGTCCAGGCGAGTCGTCTCTGGTAGGGGCCAAAGAAGTCAATGATGGATGCCTCTAATAGGTATCGTCCCAGGCATCGCTAGTATCTGTAATGCATCACCTGGGCCTGAACCCCTGCTTGAAGAAACAGTGACAGCATCCGCGTATCTCATAGTAAACTAGGCATCTAAGTATGTACATGCTCCTCAGACTCGATCTCCCCAGTATTACATAGCATGCATACCCGTCTATCTCGTGGGATGCCCTTTTCTCTCCCTATCTCAATCCGAAGGCAGTGTGACAGCTGACCAATGGTGATCCACATAATGGCGTCGGGCAAGTGTTTGCGGAGATAACTGGGCCTCTCAATGAATCCATCACCAATGACCCTCAAGAAAAGCTGTGTGTAGGGACTGGAGCTTTGGGAAAAGCTTGGCCGAGAGAGAGAGAGAGAGAGAGAGAGAGAGAGAGAGAGAGAGATGGTCAGCATGAAGGGGAAGAAATATGCACAACTCGCAAACTTTGTGAAGGAGATAAAATTAACCAACCTTTTTTTAAAAATACCCCCCACAAGTTATAAGAGTTATTGATGTGGTGGAAGGTCTTTTAGGATAAAGTGTCCGCCCTTCCATGTTAACGTGTGTACAGTTAGCCTTATAAAATGTTACACAAGCCTTGAAAATAAAACCAAGTATTAAGGCAAATACTTATCATCTGCACAACTAAACCAGACGCTCGTCAACATACATTTCATGCGGACAACCTACGGTCACTTAGTTCTGGGCACCCCAGCTCCATCAGGTACACAAACATAGTTCAGGCAGGGATTGTCCAAAAAGCATCCTTTACACACAATATTCACACATGTCAAACTATGCTAGTGCATGTAGAAAATGTACTGGACAATCTCTCGCTCTCACAGCTTTTATTAAACCATCCCCAGGTAGAACTACCAGGTGACAGTCCCCCCCATCTTATCCATTTACCCATGGAAGGCCTTAACTATCTCATTAGCAGGATAAGGCTGACTTATCCCATCCAAAGTCACGATCATCCGCAATGACACCACACCTCAAAAACCTTAAAACTATGGCCCATAACCTTGACAGTTCCTATGTTGCCTCCAATTTTTACAATCTTCTTTGAAACGATAACTTCATTCTACGACCTGATCATTCTCAAGTACATCCCCCTTGAGACCCTACGCTGGATCGATTACCATGTCTATCCTCACATCCTTGCTCTTTTCCTTGTCTTTTCTAACGTCATGTGCTGCCCTGATGGGACCTGTATGTAGCCAAATCATCACAGGGGAGAAAGCCTAATGAGGAAATGACACATAAGCTGCTGCAGAAATCAGCTGGGGCAAACCCAAACATGTATTGACACATCAACTGCCATGGAATCCATTCTGACAGTGATATACAAGGGTGTTGAAACTGTTGCAGTATGGGTAGTGTCTAGACTTCTTGCAGTTACCATGAACATCAGTGTAGCGCATATGCTAAGGGCATGATAATAAGATATAGCCAGACCTAGTAAGCTAGCATGCTCAGGTCTCGTCCGGTAACGGAATAACCACAGATTTCTCCACTAGCTAAGTACACCACTAACCATAGAATCAAAACACAGCTCTCAATCTGTCAATCCTTATAATGTATGAACCTGGTAGTTTCCCCATGTTGAGTCAAATTAAGGCATGGCTTTGCTCCTGGTGTAATCAACTCCTTTTATTCAGAAAAGGAGAGCAAACACAGCAAGGCAGACTTCTTATCGATTGCATGAAAACTGTGCAAGCAAAGAAACATGTGGAAAGAAGCCCACAAACAAACACTTGCACTCATAACGCGGGTTGAATCATACCTTGTTGGCTCTTCAACCACCACAGCACGTGTCACTTGGTCCAATGGACAGTGCTCTGACATATCCCTTTCCAACACCAACTCCCTTACATCCCATGATGGGGTATGCCCTTGTATGCAAAACTGACATAAATATCATCTTGTAAAGTGCCAGCCTACTAGGATGCTGGATTGCATATAGATGTGAAAGGAAATAAGGCCTGCAGTTTCTCTTCTCAAACCTGCGGAGAATCAGAAGCTTCAAGCAACTCCATCTCAGGTGTTAACGAACTATTACTCGAGGATCTTCTGGCATATGCTTTGCAATTCTTCTCTGGAGTGTGAACTTCTTGCACTGCATTACTCTTTTTTGGAGTAGGACCTTCGTGTTTAGGTGTCGCTGCTTCATGTGGCCGCTTCCGCAATATGGAAGGGGTGCAACGAAAACTTTTTGCTGCAGAACGAAGCACAGCGCTGATCTCTGGGAGAGAAGCCGCCCAGGGATGAGATGGAGATGTGAAACCACCGATTGATGACATTATTATCCGGACATCAAGAGGGCTCGAAGGGTTTGTGACAGCTTCAATCTTGGAAGGAGATAAGCTGGCTCCTACCAAGTTCATGTGGTCCCTTGATCCATCCTCAGAAACTTTTCTCCGTAAGAAGGACCCAACAGGTGTCGAGGGTTGAGATGTGGTGTAAGAGAGAGCTTTTCCAGAACATGACTGTAAAGGGTAACCAGATAAGTTCTCTGATTTTGGTGGCCGTGGCATGTCATTCTCAACAGCAGCTCGATTCAAACCTCTCAAAGTTGTGTGGCTACCCCAAGCCACTGCCACAGCCATATCCAAACCTCTAGCTGAATCTGCTAACCGATTTGAGGCCAATTCACTTGTCACTCCAGGAAGAAGCAAAGAGTTTGTCATTCTTCTTAGATCCGCACCACCAAGGTGCCTCTGTCCATTTCTCGCTCTGAAAGACTCTGGTGATTCTTTGTCAACCTGCACTGTTTTGCTCAACCTGTCCAGTGGTGTGCACAAGTCCGATGATGTGGCACTTCTGCCAGCCAATTCCTTTTGAAGATCCAACTGGACACTTCTTGCCTGCATGCCCACTACAGGTTCACCCAAGGTCGACCTCGCCTCAATCCCTTTTGATTGGTCTAATACAGATCCGGGTACAGTCGTCGAGTCCAACTTTTTCTTCAACGAGCTGTTCCAATGGTTTTTTATAGCATTGTCGGTCCTGAAAACAAAATCATTTCCAATGGTGATCTTATGCATGTGAAAGGCCATACTGCATATCCAAGGAGATAGAAAGCTTAGAGATAGCATACCTTCCAGGTAGACATTTTGCTATCTCTGCCCATTTATTCCCATTAAGCTGATGAGCCTCAATAAGTGCTAGCTCTTCCTCTGGCGTCCATGCATCCTTCTTTATGTTAGGATCCAAATGATTGTGCCATCTGCATATTTAAACAAGATATTATACATTAAATTTGCTTGTTTTTAACTACACGAAATGTTAACCCACTTAAACACCTTACTAGGGTGAAGGCATCTTGTCCTTTTTGACTTTCCAAGTGCCACTTGACAAGGTTTACACAAGGATGTATAAATGACATTCCCGTAAGCATATTTTGCTGAAAGAAAATAATGCAAACCTTTCACGGCACTGCTTTCCAATTCGACCTGGTAATGACCGCGAGATAACAGACCATTTCTTCGGCCCATGCTTGATAACAAGTTCCATTATCTTTTCATCTTCCTAAAGACAAGGATAAAGCAATAACAGCTTAGTTACCCATGAATGCCTGGCATAGCGTCCTAGGAGAACTGCATGCAAAATACAAAATAAGCCCACCTCCTTAGTCCAGGGTCCCTTCACAAGGTTCGGATTGAGGACCTTCTGCCAGCGATGCAGGCATTGAACATCAGATCGATCCTTGAGCAACTCCGCTGCAGCAAATGAAATATAAAAGATAACTGGATCAGGGACCAGAGCATGCTCCAATTCCACCACACGACTATGGTTCACACGTTTACAGCCTTCCCTTGCATCTGAATCAGCTACAATTGAGGGAGCAACTGTGCACTAAATGATTATCTAGATTTGTGGTGCATGTACCTATCTTTTTCCAGTTCTTTCCCTTAAAACGCTGAACCGCTCTTCGAAGTATTTCATCCTGTCACAGAAGTAAACCACGTTTTGTTCAATTTGAAATGTGATAAGCTACGATTATATCCCACACCCTTTATGAAAGTCTTAATTTGCGAGTGATAAACCTAGAAAATACCCTGTAATTAAGCAAATATTTAAGTCATTCTCACCTCTTCTGGAGTCCACCCACCTTTAGAGGATCTCCTTGTCGGCCCACCAGAGCGCCTGCCATGATGGACTATTAGTAAAAAGATGTTTTGGTAGAAGAAAGATGTTATTATGAATGGGCTATTGGTGAAAAAATCTCGTGACCAGGGCTTAGATTATGATAACGGGCTATGTTTACCGGCGATCAGGTCAGGATTGATTAGGCTATGGTAATGGGCAATTACTGATAGGATGTTGTCATAATGGGCTATTTTCCTTTGGTTCAATACCCGACTCGTCACTTGCCAATTTTCCTCGTCCCTCGCGGGTGGGGCAAGAAATCTGGGAATCGAAAACGCTAAATAGGGATATTAGGTGGCTAATATGGTGAAAAGAAAAAGAAAGGTAGTAAACCCACCGTTAGCAAAGAGATTACATACCCTTGCACAGACGGCAGGCGATCAGCACTGTCTGCACATTCAGACATGGAGGAAGTGGAAATTGCCGGTTTGCACTGCTCTGAGTCTCCGGTTTTCTGTGCTTCAAGCCCAGCCATTTTCACTTCAAATTAAACGTCCTGACGGTTGGCCTTCAAGATCAAAGGCGTTACCAGCTGCTTAGCGGTTGGAATTTGCCTAAAGGAGCTGCAAAACTGCAGCTATGGCGATTCACAGGTGAAATTAAGCTACAAACTGTTGCGGGAATTAGGATTTGTTACAGAACGCAATCCACAGTCCCTCTCTGATCAAGCAGCAGTACATCTTTCCGAAACTGGAACAATGCTCTGAAGGTTAAGCAGTGAAGCGTGGCCTTGGTAGGACATGGAGAAGCTGAGAACCCTAATCAAGGTTTGGGAAACCCTAATCGAGGTCTGAGTAAAGCTAATCTGCACAGAAGCAGAAAGCTTAGAAATCTGACCAGGCCCGCAGCGATGGTGATGCAGATCAGCCCTTGCCCTCCGCGTCTTTCCCTTTCCAATTTAGATTTCGAAGCTCTCAATGAGGAGGTTCAGCAAAAACCCTTATCTGCGATGATTTCCTGATGCTCTTGATGTGGATAAGTTTCCAATTTAGATTTCGAAGCTCTCAATGAGGAGGTTCAGCAAAAACCCTTATCTGCGATGATTTCCTGATGCTCTTGATGATTCGAAGAAAGCTGAAAAATCAGATAACAGGCCGAGGCCTGACGAGGCCACTAGTCTGCGAAACCCTAATCCAGAAAACCTTAAATCTGTGAAGCTCAAACTTGAGCGCTCACATGTTGCCACACACAGAGCGCAACGACGAGGAGGTAGATTGAGGGGAAATCTGGAACCCTGATTTCGAGAAACCTCAAACCCTAATCGGACTTTCTGCAGAGAGCAGCTGTGTGGCTTTTTAAATCTCCAAAGGAAAGATCAATGGAAACCTTGAAAGTATGCAAAAATTAGTCTTTTTGCAGAGTTTGCACGGAGATAGAAAGTGAGATAAAAAGAGAGAGAGAGAGAGAGAGAGAGAGAGGGGAGAGGAAGGCGATGGCGGAAGCAAAAGAAACGATGGGTTGCAGAAATTGAAAAAATTGAAAATTCGCAAATAGCTCTCCCTTAGCAACGGTGCCCTACCGTTAATGCCGCCCCTCGGTCAATAAAAACCTTAATCTGTATGTTGCCGCTAAAGTAATGAAAT